>NW_027669211.1:57500-62500 GCF_964194185.1 Rhinolophus hipposideros | reverse complement strand
CTAAACCTAACCCTAAACCTGACATCAACCCTAACCCTAACCCTAACCCTAACCCTAACCCTATGCCTAACACGAACACTAACCCTAAACCTAACCCTAACCCTAACACCAACCCTAACCCTAATCCTAATCCTAACCCTAACCCTAATCCTAACACTAACCCTAACCCTAACCCTAATCCTAACACCAACCCTAACCCTAACCCTAACCCTAACCCTAACACCAACCCTAACCCAAATCTAACCCTAAACCCTAATCCTAACCCTAACCCTAACCCTAACCTTAACCCTAACCCTAACAAGGGCAAGGTTTACTGGTCAGCGACGGGCAAGTTCTAGGCCTCGGACTAGAAGGAGGCATGGGCGTTGGTCTAGGGCCCGAGCTAGGGCTAGTGAGAGCGGTAGGCGTAGCGCTGGGGTAGGCATAGGGCAAGGGGTGGGTGTCGAAGTAAACCTCGAGTAGGCCTAGAGCCAGGAGTGGGAGCTGTGGCTAGTGGTAGGGTTGGGGGTGGGCCTATGGGTAGGAGGAGCTGTAGAGCCAGGGTAGTGGTAGGAACAGAGGTAGTGCTAGGCGTAGGCCTAGGGCGAGGGGTAGTGCTCGGGGTAGGGTTAGTTGAAGGGCTAGTGGTTGGCAGAGGCCCACGGGCAGTGTTAGGGTTAGGGCTCATGTTAAGCCTAGGACTAGTGGTAGTGGTAGGGGTTGGCCGAGGACTAGGGGTAGGTGTCACGAAATGGCTCCGGGTAGTCCTAGGACTCCGAACGGATGTAGGGCTGGATTAGGGTGTGGCTAATGGTGGGTCCAGGGTGATTTCGTAAGACACGGGTTAGTGCTCTGGCTATTGGTAGGGCAAAATGTACCGGTTGGCGACGGGCAAGTGCTAGGCTTCGGACTAGAGTGAGCACTGGGCGTTGGTCTAGGGCCCGAGGTAGGGCTAGTGGGAGCGGTAGGCGTAGCGCTGGGGTAGGCAAAGGGCAAGGGGTGGGTGTCGGGGTAAACCTCGAAGTAGGCCTAGGACCAAAAGTGGGAGCTGTGGCTAGGGGTAGGGATGGGGGTGGGCCTATGGGTAGGGGGAGTTGTAGGGACTGGGGTAGGGGTAGGACCAGAGGTAGTGCTAGGCGTAGGCCTAGGGCGAGGGGTAGTGCTCGGGGTAACCTAACCCTAAACCTAACCCTAACCCTAACACTAACCCTAACCCTAACCCTAACTCTAACACCAACCCTAACCCTAACCCTAACCCTAACCCTATACCTAACACCAACCCTAACCCTAACCCTAACCCTAACACCAACCCTAACCCTAACCCTAACCCTAACCCTAACCCTAACACCAACCCTAACCCTAACCCTAACCCTAACCTTAACACCAACTCTAACCCTAATCCTAACCCTAACCCTAACCCTAACACCAACCCTAACCAAAACCCTAACCATAACCCTAACACCAACCCTAACCCTAACCCTAACCCTAACCCTAACCCTATGCCTAACACGAACCCTAACCCTAACCCTAACCCTAAACCTAACCCTAACCCTAACACCAACCCTAACCCTAATCCTAATCCTAACCCTAACCCTAACCCTAACACTAACACCAACCCTAACCCTAACACTAACACTAACACCAACCCTAACCCTAACCCTAACCCTAACACCAACCCTAACCCTAATCCTAACCCTAACCCTAACCCTAACCCTAACACCAACCCTAACCGTAACCCTAACCCTGACCCTAACCCTAACCCTATGCCTAACACGAACCCTAACCCTAACCCTAACCCTAACCCTCACACCAACCCTAACCCTAAATCTAACCCTAACCCTAAACGTAACACCAACCCTAACCCTAACCCAAACCCTAACCCTAACACCAACCCTAACCCTAACCCTAACCCTAACCCTAACCCTAACACCAACCCTAACCCTAACCCTAACCCTAACCCTAACCCTAACCCTAACCCTAACCCTAACACCAACCCTAACCCTAACCCTAACCCTAACACTAACCTTAACCCTAACCCTAACACCAACCCTAACCCTAACCCTAACCCTAACACCAACCCTAACCCTAATCCTAACCCTAACCCTAAAGCTAACATCAACCCTAACCCTAACCCTAACCCTAACCCTAACACCAATCCTAACCCTAACCCTAACCCTAACCCTAACCCTATGCCTAACACGAACCCTAACCCTAAACCTAACCCTAACCCTAACACCAACCCTAACCCTAATCCTAATCCTAACCCTAACCCTAACCCTAACACTAACCCTAACCCTAACCCTAACCCTAACACCAACCATAACCCTAACCCTAACCCTAACCCTAACACCAACCCTAACCCTAACCCTAACCCTAACACCAACCCTAACCCTAACCCTAACCCTAACCCTGTACCTTTCACCAACCCTAACCCTAACCCTAACCCTAACCCTAACACCAACCCTAACCCTAACCCTAACCCTAACACCAACCCTAACCCTAATCCTAACCCTAACCCTAACCCTAACGCTAACACCAACCCTAACCGTAACCCTAACCCTAACCCTAACACCAACCCTAACCCTAACCCTAACCCTAACCTTAACACCAACTCTAACCCTAATCCTAACCCTAACCCTAACCCTAACACCAACCCTAACCAAAACCCTAACCCTAACCCTAACACCAACCCTAACCCTAACCCTAACCCTATCCCTAACCCTATGCCTAACACGAACCCTAACCCTAACCCTAACCCTAACACCAACCCTAACCCTAACCCTAACCCTAACCCTAACCCTAACACCAACCATAACCCTAACCCTAACCCTAAACTTAACACCAACTCTAACCCTAATCCTAACCCTAACCCTAACCCTAACACCAACCCTAACCAAAACCCTAACCCTAACCCTAACACAAAACCCTAACCCTAACCCTAACCCTAACCCTAACTCTATGCCTAACACGAACCCTAATCCTAACCCTAACCCTAAACCTAACCCTAACCCTAACACCAACCCTAACCCTAATCCTAACCCTAACCCTAACCCTAACCCTAACCCTATGCCTAACACGAACCCTAACCCTAACCCTAACCCTAACCCTAACACCAACCCTAACCCTAACCCTAACCCTAACCCTAACCCTAACACCAACCCTAACCCTAACCCTAACCCTAACCCTAACCCTATACCTAACACCAAACCTAACCCTAACCCTAACCCTAACCCTAACACCAACCCTAACCCTAACCCTAACCCTAACACCAACCCTAACCTTAATCCTAACCCTAACCCTAACCCTAACCCTAACACCAACTCTAACCGTAACCCTAACCCTAACCCTAACACCAACCCTAACCAAAACCCTAACCCTAACCCTAACACCAACCCTAACCCTAACCCTAACCCTAACCCTATGCCTAACACGAACCCTAACCCTAACCCTAACCCTAAACCTAACCCTAACCCTAACACCAACCCTAACCCTAATCCTAATCCTAACCCAAACCCTAACCCTAACACTAACCCTAACCCTAACCCTAACCCTAACCCTAACACCAACCCTAACCCTAACCCTAACCCTAACCCTAAACCTATACCTAACACCAACCCTAACCCTAACCCTAACCCTAACCCTAACACCAACCCTAACCCTAACCCTAACCCTAACACCAACCCTAACCCTAATCCTAACCCTAACCCTAACCCTAACACCAACCCTAACCGTAACCCTAACCATAACCCTAACCCTAACCCTAACACCAACCCTAACCCTAAACCTAACCCTAACCCTAACACCAACCCTAACCCTAACCCTAACCCTAAACCCTAATCCTAACCCTAACCCTAACCCTAACCATAACTCTAACAAGGGCAAGGTTTACTGGTCAGCGACGGGCAAGTTCTAGGCCTCGGACTAGAAGGAGGCATGGGCGTTGGTCTAGGGCCCGAGCTAGGGCTAGTGAGAGCGGTAGGCGTAGCGCTGGGGTAGGCATAGGGCAAGGGGTGGGTGTCGAGGTAAACCTCGAGTAGGCCTAGAGCCAGGAGTGGGAGCTGTGGCTAGTGATAGGGTTGGGGGTGGGCCTATGGGTAAGGGGAGCTGTAGGGCCAGGGTAGTGGTAGGAACAGTGGTAGTGCTAGGCGTAGGCCTAGGGCGAGGGGTAGTGCTCGGGGTAGGGTTAGTTGAAGGGCTAGTGTTTGGCAGAGGCCCACGGGCAGTGTTAGAGTTAGGGCTCATGTTAAGCCTAGGACTAGTGGTAGTGGTAGGGGTTGGCCGAGGACTAGGGGTAGGTGTCACGAAATGGCTCCGGGTAGTCCTAGGACTCCGAACGGATGTAGGGCTGTATTAGGGTGTGGCTAATGGTGGGTCCAGGGTGATTTCGTAGGATACGGGTTAGTGCTCTGTGTATTGGTAGGGCAAGGTGTACCGGTTGGCGACGGGCAAGTGCTAGGCTTCGGACTAGAGTGAGCACTGGGCGTTGGTCTAGGGCCCGAGGTAGGGCTAGTGGGAGCGGTAGGCGTAGCGCTGGGGTAGGCAAAGGGCAAGGGGTGGGTGTCGGGGTAAACCTCGAAGTAGGCCTAGGACCAGGAGTGGGAGCTGTGGCTAGGGGTAGGGATGGGGGTGGGCCTATGGGTAGGGGGAGCTGTAGGGACTGGGGTAGGGGTAGTACCAGAGGTAGTGCAGGCGTAGGCCTAGGGCGAGGGGTAGTGCTCGGGGTAACCTAACCCTAACCCTAACCCTAACCCTAACACAAACCCTAAACCTAACCCTAACTCTAACACCAACCCTAACCCTAACCCTAACCCTAACCCTAACGCTATACCTAACACCAACCCTAACCCTAACCCTAACCCTAACCCTAACACCAACCCTAACCCTAACCCTAACCCTAACACCAACCCTAACCGTAATCCTAACCCTAACCCTAACCCTAACCCTAACACCAACCCTAACCGTAACCCTAACCCTAACCCTAACACCAACCCTAACCCTAACCCTAACCCTAACCTTAACAC
>NW_027669211.1:52500-55000 GCF_964194185.1 Rhinolophus hipposideros | reverse complement strand
CCTAACCCTAAACCTAACCCTAACCCTAACACTAACCCTAACCCTAACCCTAACTCTAACACCAACCCTAACCCTAACCCTAACCCTAACCCTAACCCTATACCTAACACCAACCCTAACCCTAACCCTAACCCTAACACCAACCCTAACCCTAACCCTAACCCTAACCCTAACCCTAACACCAACCCTAACCGTAACCCTAACCCTAACCCTAACCTTAACACCAACTCTAACCCTAATCCTAACCCTAACCCTAACCCTAACACCAACCCTAACCAAAACCCTAACCCTAACCCTAACACCAACCCTAACCCTAACCCTAACCCTAACCCTAACCCTATGCCTAACACGAACCCTAACCCTAACCCTAACCCTAAACCTAACCCTAACCCTAACACCAACCCTAACCCTAATCCTAATCCTAACCCTAACCCTAACCCTAACACTAACACCAACCCTAACCCTAACACTAACACTAACACCAACCCTAACCCTAACCCTAACCCTAACACCAACCCTAACCCTAATCCTAACCCTAACCCTAACCCTAACCCTAACACCAACCCTAACCGTAACCCTAACCCTGACCCTAACCCTAACCCTATGCCTAACACGAACCCTAACCCTAACCCTAACCCTAACCCTAACACCATCCCTAACCCTAAATCTAACCCTAACCCTAAACGTAACACCAACCCTAACCCTAACCCAAACCCTAACCCTAACACCAACCCTAACCCTAACCCTAACCCTAACCCTAACACTAACACCAACCCTAACCCTAACCCTAACCCTAACCCTAACCCTAACCCTAACCCTAACACCAACCCTAACCCTAACCCTAACCCTAACACTAACCTTAACCCTAACCCTAACACCAACCCTAACCCTAACCCTAACCCTAACCCTAACACCAACCCTAACCCTAATCCTAACCCTAACCCTAAAGCTAACATCAACCCTAACCCTAACCCTAACCCTAACCCTAACACCAACCCTAACCCTAACCCTAACCCTAACCCTAACCCTATGCCTAACACGAACCCTAACCCTAAACCTAACCCTAACCCTAACACCAACCCTAACCCTAATCCTAATCCTAACCCTAACCCTAACCCTAACACTAACCCTAACCCTAACCCTAACACCAACCCTAACCCTAACCCTAACCCTAACCCTAACACCAACCCTAACCCTAACCCTAACCCTAACACCAACCCTAACCCTAACCCTAACCCTAACCCTATACCTAACACCAACCCTAACCCTAACCCTAACCCTAACCCTAACACCAACCCTAACCCTAACCCTAACCCTAACACCAACCCTAACCCTAATCCTAACCCTAACCCTAACCCTAACGCTAACACCAACCCTAACCGTAACCCTAACCCTAACCCTAACACCAACCCTAACCCTAACCCTAACCCTAACCTTAACACCAACTCTAACCCTAATCCTAACCCTAACCCTAACCCTAACACCAACCCTAACCAAAACCCTAACCCTAACCCTAACCCTATCCCTAACCCTATGCCTAACACGAACCCTAACCCTAACCCTAACCCTAACACCAACCCTAACCCTAACCCTAACCCTAAACTTAACACCAACTCTAACCCTAATCCTAACCCTAACCCTAACCCTAACACCAACCCTAACCAAAACCCTAACCCTAACCCTAACACAAAACCCTAACTCTAACCCTAACCCTAACCCTAACTCTATGCCTAACACGAACCCTAACCCTAACCCTAACCCTAAACCTAACCCTAACCCTAACACCAACCCTAACCCTAATCCTAACCCTAACCCTAACCCTAACCCTAACCCTATGCCTAACACGAACCCTAACCCTAACCCTAACCCTAACCCTAACACCAACCCTAACCCTAACCCTAACCCTAACCCTAACCCTAACCCTAACACCAACCCTAACCCTAACCCTAACCCTAACCCTAACCCTATACCTAACACCAAACCTAACCCTAACCCTAACCCTAACCCTAACACCAACCCTAACCCTAACCCTAACCCTAACACCAACCCTAACCTTAATCCTAACCCTAACCCTAACCCTAACCCTAACACCAACTCTAACCGTAACCCTAACCCTAAACCTAACACCAACCCTAACCAAAACCCTAACCCTAACCCTAACACCAACCCTAACCCTAACCCTAACCCTAACCCTATGCCTAACACGAACCCTAACCCTAACCCTAACCCTAAACCTAACCCTAACCCTAACACCAACCCTAACCCTAATCCTAATCCTAACCCTAACCCTAACCCTAACACTAACCCTAACCCTAACCCTAACCCTAACCCTAACACCAACCCTAACCCTAACCCTAACCCTAACCCTAAACCTATACCTAACACCAACCCTAACCCTAACCCTAACCCTAACCCTAACACCAACCCTAACCCTAACCCTAACCCTAACACCAACCCTAACCCTAATCCTAACCCTAACCCTAACCCTAACACCAACCCT
>NW_027669211.1:42500-47500 GCF_964194185.1 Rhinolophus hipposideros | reverse complement strand
ATACCTAACACCAACCCTAACCCTAACCCTAACCCTAACACCAACCCTAACCCTAACCCTAACCCTAACCCTAACCCTAACCCTAACCCTAACCCTAACCCTAACCCTATGCCTAACACGAACCCTAACCCTAACCCTAACCCTAAACCTAACCCTAACCCTAACCCTAACCCTAACCCTAACCCTAACCCTAACCCTAAACCCTAACCCTAACCCTAACCATAACCCTAACCCTAACCCTAACCCTAACCCTAACCCTAACCCTATGCCTAACACGAACCCTAACCCTAAACCTAACCCTAACCCTAACACCAACCCTAACCCTAATCCTAATCCTAACCCTAACCCTAACCCTAACACTAACCCTAACCCTAACCCTAACCCTATACCTAACACCAACCCTAAGCCTAACCCTAACCCTAACCCTAACACCAACCCTAACCCTAACCCTAAACCTAACCCTAACCCTAACCCTAACCCAAACACCAACCCTAACCCTAACCCTAACCCTAACCCTAACACCAACCCTAACCCTAATCCTAACCCTAACCCTAACCCTAACAACAACCCTAACCCTAACCTTAACCCTAACCCTAACACCAACCCTAACCCTAACCCTAACCCTAACCCTAACCCTATGCCTAACACAAACCCTAACCCTAACCCTAACCCTAACCCTAACACCAACCCTAACCCTAACCCTAACCCTAACCCTAAACGTAACACCAACCCTAACCCTAATCCAAACCCTAACCCTAACACCAACCCTAACCCTAACCCTAACCCTAACCCTAACACCAACTCTAACCCTAACCCTAACCCTAACTCTAACTTTAACCCTAACCCTAACACCAACGCTAACCCTAACCCTAACCCTAAAACCAACCCTAACTCTAACCCTAACCCTAACCCTAACCCTAACCCTAACCCTAACCATAACACCAACCCTAACCCTAATTCTAACCCTAACCCTAACACCAATCCTAACCCTAATCCTAATTTTAACCCTAAACCTAACATCAACCCTAACCCTAAACCTAACTCTAACCCTAACACCAACCATAACTCTAACCCTAACCCTAACCCTCACCCTATGCCTAACACGAACCCTAACCCTAACACCAACCCTAACCCTAATCCTAATCCTAACCCTAACCCTAACCCTAACACTAAACCTAACCCTAACCCTAACCCTAACACCAACCCTAACCCTAACCCTAACCCTAACCCTAACCCTATACCTAACACCAACCCTAACCCTAACCCTAACCCTAACCCTAACACCAACCCTAACCCTAACCCTAACCCTAACACCAAACCTAACCCTAATCCTAACACTAACCCTAACCCTAACCCTAAAACCAACCCTAACCGTAACCCTAACCCTAACCCTAACCCTAACCCTAACCCTAACACCAACCCTAACCCTAACCCTAACACCAACCATAACACTAATCCTAACCCTAACCCTAACCCTAACCCTAAAACCAACCCTAACCGTAACCCTAACCCTAACGCTAACACCCACCCTAACCCTAACCCTAACCCTAACCCTAACACCAACCCTAACCCTAACCCTAACCCTAACACCAACCCTAACCCTAATCCTAACCCTAACCCTAACCCTAACCCTAACACCAACCCTAACCAAAACACTAACCCTAACCCTAACACCAACCCTAACCCTAACCCTAACCCTATCCCTAAACCTATGCCTAACACGAACCCTAACCCTAACCCTAACCATAACACCAACCCTAATCCTAACCCTAACCCTAACCTTAACCCTAACCCTAACACCAACCCTAACCCTAACCCTAACCCTAACCTTAACACCAACTCTAACCCTAATCCTAACCCTAACCCTAACCCTAACACCAACCCTAACCAAAACCCTAACCCTAACCCTAACACCAACCCTAACCCTAACCCTAACCCTAACCCTAACCCTATGCCTAACAAAACCCTAACCCTAACCCTAACCCTAAACCTAACCCTAACCCTAACACCAACCCTAACCCTAATCCTAATCCTAACCCTAACCCTAACCCTAACACTAACCCTAACCCTAACCCTAACCCTAACACCAACCCTAACCCTAACCCTAACCCTAACCCTATACCTAACACCAACCCTAACCCTAACCCTAACCCTAACCCTAACACCAACCCTAACCCTAACCCTAACCCTAACACCAACCCTAACCCTAATCCTAACCCTAACCCTAACCCTAACCCTAACACCAACCCTAACCGTAACCCTAATCCTAACCCTAACACCAACCCTAACCCTAACCCTAACCCTAACCTTAACACCAACTCTAACCCTAATCCTAACCCTAACCCTAACCCTAACACCAACCCTAACCAAAACCCTAACCCTAACCCTAACACCAACCCTAACCCTAACACTAACCCTAACCCTAACCCTATGCCTAACACGAACCCTAAACCTAACCCTAACCCTATACCTAACCCTAACCCTAACAACAACCCTAACCCTAATCCTAATCCTAACCCTAACCCTAACCCTAACACTAACCCTAACCCTAACCCTAACCCTAACACCAACCCTAACCCTAAGCCTAACCCTAACCCTGAACCTATACCTAACACCAACCCTAACCCTAACCCTAACCCTAACACCAACCCTAACCCTAACCCTAACCCTAACACCAACACTAACCCTAATCCTAACCCTAACCCTAACCCTAACCCTAACACCAACCCTAACCATAACCCTAACCCTAACGCTAACCCTAACTCTAACACCAACCCTAACCCTAACCCTAACCCTAACACCAACCCTAACCCTAACCCTAACCCTAAACCCTAATCCTAACCCTAACCCTAACCCAAACCCTAACCCTAACCCTAACAAGGGCAAGGTTTACTGGTCAGCGACGGGCAAGTTCTAGGCCTCGGACTAGAAGGAGGCATGGGCGTTGGTCTAGGGCCCGAGCTAGGGCTAGTGAGAGCGGTAGGCGTAGCGCTGGGGCAGGCATAGGGCAAGGGGTGGGTGTCGAGGTAAATCTCGAAGTAGGCCTAGGACCAGGAGTGGGAGCTGTGGCTAGGGGTAGGTATGGGGGTGGGCCTATGGGTAGGGGGAGCTGTAGGGACTGGGGTAGGGGTAGGACCAGAGGTAGTGCTAGGCGTAGGCCTAGGGCGAGGGGTAGTGCTCGGGGTAACCTAACCCTAACCCTAACCCTAACCCTAACACTAACCCTAACCCTAACCCTAACTCTAACACCAACCCTAACCCTAACCCTAACCCTAACCCTATACCTAACACCAACCCTAACCCTAACCCTAACCCTAACCCTAACACCAACCCTAACCCTAACCCTAACCCTAACACCAACCCTAACCCTAATCCTAACCCTAACCCTAACCCTAACCCTAACCCTAACACCAACCCTAACCGTAACCCTAACCCTAACCCTAACACCAACCCTAACCCTAACTCTAACCCTAACCTTAACACCAACTCTAACCCTAATCCTAACCCTAACCCTAACCCTAACACCAACCCTAACCAAAACCCTAACCCTAACCCTAACACCAACCCTAACCCTAACCCTAACCCTAACCCTAACCCTATGCCTAACACGAACCCTAACCCTAACCCTAACCCTAAACCTAACCCTAACCCTAACACCAACCCTAACCCTAATCCTAATCCTAACCCTAACCCTAACCCTAACACTAACCCTAACCCTAACCCTAACTCTAACACCAAACCTAACCCTAACCCTAACCCTAACCCTAAACGTATACCTAACACCAACCCTAACCCTAACCCTAACCCTAACCCTAACACCAACCCTAACCCTAACCCTAACCCTAACACCAACCCTAACCCTAATCCTAACCCTAACCCTAACCCTAACCCTAACAACAAACCTAACCGTAACCCTAACCCTAACCCTAACCCTAACCCTAACACCAACCCTAACCCTAATCCTAACCCTAACCCTAACCCTAACCCTAACACCAACCCTAACCGTAACCCTAACCCTAACCCTAACACCAACCCTAACCCTAACCCTAACCCTAACCTTAACACCAACTCTAACCCTAATCCTAACCCTAACCCTAACCCTAACACCAACCCTAACCAAAACCCTAACCCTAACCCTAACACCATCCCTAACCCTAACCCTAACCCTAACCCTAACCCTATGCCTAACACGAACCCTAACCCTAACCCTAACCCTAAACCTAACCCTAACCCTAACACCAACCCTAACCCTAATCCTAATCCTAACCCTAACCCTAACCCTAACACTAACCCTAACCCTAACCCTAACCCTAAAACCAACCCTAACCCTAACCCTAACCCTAAACCTATACCTAACACCAACCCTAACCCTAACCCTAACACCAACCCTAACCCTAACCGTAACCCTAACACCAACCCTAACTTTAATCCTAACCTTAACCCTAACCCTAACCCTAACACCAACCCTAACCGTAACCCTAACCCTAACCCTAAACCCTAATCCTAACCCTAACCCTAACCCTAACCCTAACACTAACCCTAACCCTAACCCTAACTCTAACACCAACCCTAACCCTAACCCTAACACCAACCCTAACCCTAATCCTAATCCTAACCCTAACCCTAACCCTAACACTAACCCTAACCCTAACCCTAACCCTAACACCAACCCTAACTTTAACCCTAAACCTAACCCTAAACCTATACCTAACACCAACCCTAACCGTAACGCTAACCCTAACCCTAACACCAACCCTAACCCTAACCCTAACCCTAACACCAACCCTAACCCTAATCCTAACCCTAACCCTAACCCTAACACTAACACCAACCCTAACCGTAACCCTAACCCTAACCCTAACCCTAACGCTAACCCTAACACCAACCATAACCCTAACCCTAACCCTAACCCTAACACCAACCCTAACCCTAACCCTAACCCTAAACCCTAATCCTAACCCTAACCCTAACCCTAACCCTAACAAGGGCAAGGTTTACTG
>NW_027669211.1:32500-37500 GCF_964194185.1 Rhinolophus hipposideros | reverse complement strand
TAATCCTAACCCTAACCCTAACCCTAACCCTAACCCTAACACCAACCCTAACCGTAACCCTAACCCTAACCCTAACACCAACCCTAACCCTAACTCTAACCCTAACCTTAACACCAACTCTAACCCTAATCCTAACCCTAACCCTAACCCTAACACCAACCCTAACCAAAACCCTAACCCTAACCCTAACACCAACCCTAACCCTAACCCTAACCCTAACCCTAACCCTATGCCTAACACGAACCCTAACCCTAACCCTAACCCTAAACCTAACCCTAACCCTAACACCAACCCTAACCCTAATCCTAATCCTAACCCTAACCCTAACCCTAACACTAACCCTAACCCTAACCCTAACTCTAACACCAAACCTAACCCTAACCCTAACCCTAACCCTAAACGTATACCTAACACCAACCCTAACCCTAACCCTAACCCTAACCCTAACACCAACCCTAACCCTAACCCTAACCCTAACCCTAACACCAACCCTAACCCTAATCCTAACCCTAACCCTAACCCTAACCCTAACAACAAACCTAACCGTAACCCTAACCCTAACCCTAACCCTAACCCTAACACCAACCCTAACCCTAATCCTAACCCTAACCCTAACCCTAACCCTAACACCAACCCTAACCGTAACCCTAACCCTAACCCTAACACCAACCCTAACCCTAACCCTAACCCTAACCCTAACCCTATACCTAACACCAACCCTAACCCTAACCCTAACCCTAACACCAACCCTAACCCTAACCCTAACCCTAACCCTAACCCTAACCCTAACCCTAACCCTAACCCTAACCCTATGCCTAACACGAACCCTAACCCTAACCCTAACCCTAAACCTAACCCTAACCCTAACCCTAACCCTAACCCTAACCCTAACCCTAACCCTAAACCCTAACCCTAACCCTAACCATAACCCTAACCCTAACCCTAACCCTAACCCTAACCCTAACCCTATGCCTAACACGAACCCTAACCCTAAACCTAACCCTAACCCTAACACCAACCCTAACCCTAATCCTAATCCTAACCCTAACCCTAACCCTAACACTAACCCTAACCCTAACCCTAACCCTATACCTAACACCAACCCTAACCCTAACCCTAACCCTAACCCTAACACCAACCCTAACCCTAACCCTAAACCTAACCCTAACCCTAACCCTAACCCAAACACCAACCCTAACCCTAACCCTAACCCTAACCCTAACACCAACCCTAACCCTAATCCTAACCCTAACCCTAACCCTAACAACAACCCTAACCCTAACCTTAACCCTAACCCTAACACCAACCCTAACCCTAACCCTAACCCTAACCCTAACCCTATGCCTAACACAAACCCTAACCCTAACCCTAACCCTAACCCTAACACCAACCCTAACCCTAACCCTAACCCTAACCCTAAACATAACACCAACCCTAACCCTAATCCAAACCCTAACCCTAACACCAACCCTAACCCTAACCCTAACCCTAACCCTAACACCAACTCTAACCCTAACCCTAACCCTAACTCTAACTTTAACCCTAACCCTAACACCAACGCTAACCCTAACCCTAACCCTAAAACCAACCCTAACTCTAACCCTAACCCTAACCCTAACCCTAACCCTAACCATAACACCAACCCTAACCCTAATTCTAACCCTAACCCTAACACCAATCCTAACCCTAATCCTAATTTTAACCCTAAACCTAACATCAACCCTAACCCTAAACCTAACTCTAACCCTAACACCAACCATAACTCTAACCCTAACCCTAACCCTAACCCTATGCCTAACACGAACCCTAACCCTAACACCAACCCTAACCCTAATCCTAATCCTAACCCTAACCCTAACCCTAACACTAAACCTAACCCTAACCCTAACCCTAACACCAACCCTAACCCTAACCCTAACACTAACCCTAACCCTATACCTAACACCAACCCTAACCCTAACCCTAACCCTAACCCTAACACCAACCCTAACCCTAACCCTAACCCTAACACCAAACCTAACCCTAATCCTAACCCTAACCCTAACCCTAACCCTAAAACCAACCCTAACCGTAACCCTAACCCTAACCCTAACCCTAACCCTAACCCTAACACCAACCCTAACCCTAACCCTAACACCAACCATAACACTAATCCTAACCCTAACCCTAACCCTAACCCTAAAACCAACCCTAACCGTAACCCTAACCCTAACGCTAACACCCACCCTAACCCTAACCCTAACCCTAACCCTAACACCAACCCTAACCCTAACCCTAACCCTAACACCAACCCTAACCCTAATCCTAACCCTAACCCTAACCCTAACCCTAACACCAACCCTAACCAAAACACTAACCCTAACCCTAACACCAACCCTAACCCTAACCCTAACCCTATCCCTAAACCTATGCCTAACACGAACCCTAACCCTAACCCTAACCATAACACCAACCCTAATCCTAACCCTAACCCTAACCTTAACCCTAACCCTAACACCAACCCTAACCCTAACCCTAACCCTAACCTTAACACCAACTCTAACCCTAATCCTAACCCTAACCCTAACCCTAACACCAACCCTAACCAAAACCCTAACCCTAACCCTAACACCAACCCTAACCCTAACCCTAACCCTAACCCTAACCCTATGCCTAACAAAACCCTAACCCTAACCCTAACCCTAAACCTAACCCTAACCCTAACACCAACCCTAACCCTAATCCTAATCCTAACCCTAACCCTAACCCTAACACTAACCCTAACCCTAACCCTAACCCTAACACCAACCCTAACCCTAACCCTAACCCTAACCCTATACCTAACACCAACCCTAACCCTAACCCTAACCCTAACCCTAACACCAACCCTAACCCTAACCCTAACCCTAACACCAACCCTAACCCTAATCCTAACCCTAACCCTAACACCAACCCTAACCGTAACCCTAATCCTAACCCTAACACCAACCCTAACCCTAACCCTAACCCTAACCTTAACACCAACTCTAACCCTAATCCTAACCCTAACCCTAACCCTAACACCAACCCTAACCAAAACCCTAACCCTAACCCTAACACCAACCCTAACCCTAACACTAACCCTAACCCTAACCCTATGCCTAACACGAACCCTAAACCTAACCCTAACCCTATACCTAACCCTAACCCTAACAACAACCCTAACCCTAATCCTAATCCTAACCCTAACCCTAACCCTAACACTAACCCTAACCCTAACCCTAACCCTAACACCAACCCTAACCCTAAGCCTAACCCTAACCCTGAACCTATACCTAACACCAACCCTAACCCTAACCCTAACCCTAACACCAACCCTAACCCTAACCCTAACCCTAACACCAACACTAACCCTAATCCTAACCCTAACCCTAACCCTAACCCTAACACCAACCCTAACCATAACCCTAACCCTAACGCTAACCCTAACTCTAACACCAACCCTAACCCTAACCCTAACCCTAACACCAACCCTAACCCTAACCCTAACCCTAAACCCTAATCCTAACCCTAACCCTAACCCTAACCCTAACCCTAACCCTAACAAGGGCAAGGTTTACTGGTCAGCGACGGGCAAGTTCTAGGCCTCGGACTAGAAGGAGGCATGGGCGTTGGTCTAGGGCCCGAGCTAGGGCTAGTGAGAGCGGTAGGCGTAGCGCTGGGGCAGGCATAGGGCAAGGGGTGGGTGTCGAGGTAAACCTCGAAGTAGGCCTAGGACCAGGAGTGGGAGCTGTGGCTAGGGGTAGGGATGGGGGTGGGCCTATGGGTAGGGGGAGCTGTAGGGACTGGGATAGGGGTAGGACCAGAGGTAGTGCTAGGCGTAGGCCTAGGGCGAGGGGTAGTGCTCGGGGTAACCTAACCCTAACCCTAACCCTAACCCTAACACTAACCCTAACCCTAACCCTAACTCTAACACCAACTCTAACCCTAACCCTAACCCTAACCCTATACCTAACACCAACCCTAACCCTAACCCTAACCCTAACCCTAACACCAACCCTAACCCTAACCCTAACCCTAACACCAACCCTAACCCTAATCCTAACCCTAACCCTAACCCTAACCCTAACCCTAACACCAACCCTAACCGTAACCCTAACCCTAACCCTAACACCAACCCTAACCCTAACTCTAACCCTAACCTTAACACCAACTCTAACCCTAATCCTAACCCTAACCCTAACCCTAACACCAACCCTAACCAAAACCCTAACCCTAACCCTAACACCAACCCTAACCCTAACCCTAACCCTAACCCTAACCCTATGCCTAACACGAACCCTAACCCTAACCCTAACCCTAAACCTAACCCTAACCCTAACACCAACCCTAACCCTAATCCTAATCCTAACCCTAACCCTAACCCTAACACTAACCCTAACCCTAACCCTAACTCTAACACCAAACCTAACCCTAACCCTAACCCTAACCCTAAACGTATACCTAACACCAACCCTAACCCTAACCCTAACCCTAACCCTAACACCAACCCTAACCCTAACCCTAACCCTAACACCAACCCTAACCCTAATCCTAACCCTAACCCTAACCCTAACCCTAACAACAAACCTAACCGTAACCCTAACCCTAACCCTAACCCTAACCCTAACACCAACCCTAACCCTAATCCTAACCCTAACCCTAACCCTAACCCTAACACCAACCCTAACCGTAACCCTAACCCTAACCCTAACACCAACCCTAACCCTAACCCTAACCCTAACCTTAACACCAACTCTAACCCTAATCCTAACCCTAACCCTAACCCTAACACCAACCCTAACCAAAACCCTAACCCTAACCCTAACACCAACCCTAACCCTAACCCTAACCCTAACCCTAACCCTATGCCTAACACGAACCCTAACCCTAACCCTAACCCTAAACCTAACCCTAACCCTAACACCAACCCTAACCCTAATCCTAATCCTAACCCTAACCCTAACCCTAACACTAACCCTAACCCTAACCCTAACCCTAAA
>NW_027669211.1:22500-27500 GCF_964194185.1 Rhinolophus hipposideros | reverse complement strand
TAACACCAACCCTAACCCTAACCCTAACCCTAACCCTAACCCTATGCCTAACACGAACCCTAACCCTAACCCTAACCCTAAACCTAACCCTAACCCTAACACCAACCCTAACCCTAATCCTAACCCTAACCCTAACCCTAACCCTAACACCAACCCTAACCCTAACCCTAACCCTAACCCTAACACCAACCCTAACCCTAACCCTAACCCTAACACCAACACTAACCCTAATCCTAACCCTAACCCTAACCCTAACCCTAACACCAACCCTAACCATAACCCTAACCCTAACGCTAACCCTAACTCTAACACCAACCCTAACCCTAACCCTAACCCTAACACCAACCCTAACCCTAACCCTAACCCTAAACCCTAATCCTAACCCTAACCCTAACCCTAACCCTAACCATAACACCAACCCTAACCCTAATTCTAACCCTAACCCTAACACCAATCCTAACCCTAATCCTAATTTTAACCCTAAACCTAACATCAACCCTAACCCTAAACCTAACTCTAACCCTAACACCAACCATAACTCTAACCCTAACCCTAACCCTAACCCTATGCCTAACACGAACCCTAACCCTAACACCAACCCTAACCCTAATCCTAATCCTAACCCTAACCCTAACCCTAACACTAAACCTAACCCTAACCCTAACCCTAACACCAACCCTAACCCTAACCCTAACACTAACCCTAACCCTATACCTAACACCAACCCTAACCCTAACCCTAACCCTAACCCTAACACCAACCCTAACCCTAACCCTAACCCTAACACCAAACCTAACCCTAATCCTAACCCTAACCCTAACCCTAACCCTAAAACCAACCCTAACCGTAACCCTAACCCTAACCCTAACCCTAACCCTAACCCTAACACCAACCCTAACCCTAACCCTAACACCAACCATAACACTAATCCTAACCCTAACCCTAACCCTAACCCTAAAACCAACCCTAACCGTAACCCTAACCCTAACGCTAACACCCACCCTAACCCTAACCCTAACCCTAACCCTAACACCAACCCTAACCCTAACCCTAACCCTAACACCAACCCTAACCCTAATCCTAACCCTAACCCTAACCCTAACCCTAACACCAACCCTAACCAAAACACTAACCCTAACCCTAACACCAACCCTAACCCTAACCCTAACCCTATCCCTAAACCTATGCCTAACACGAACCCTAACCCTAACCCTAACCATAACACCAACCCTAATCCTAACCCTAACCCTAACCTTAACCCTAACCCTAACACCAACCCTAACCCTAACCCTAACCCTAACCTTAACACCAACTCTAACCCTAATCCTAACCCTAACCCTAACCCTAACACCAACCCTAACCAAAACCCTAACCCTAACCCTAACACCAACCCTAACCCTAACCCTAACCCTAACCCTAACCCTATGCCTAACAAAACCCTAACCCTAACCCTAACCCTAAACCTAACCCTAACCCTAACACCAACCCTAACCCTAATCCTAATCCTAACCCTAACCCTAACCCTAACACTAACCCTAACCCTAACCCTAACCCTAACACCAACCCTAACCCTAACCCTAACCCTAACCCTATACCTAACACCAACCCTAACCCTAACCCTAACCCTAACCCTAACACCAACCCTAACCCTAACCCTAACCCTAACACCAACCCTAACCCTAATCCTAACCCTAACCCTAACACCAACCCTAACCGTAACCCTAATCCTAACCCTAACACCAACCCTAACCCTAACCCTAACCCTAACCTTAACACCAACTCTAACCCTAATCCTAACCCTAACCCTAACCCTAACACCAACCCTAACCAAAACCCTAACCCTAACCCTAACACCAACCCTAACCCTAACACTAACCCTAACCCTAACCCTATGCCTAACACGAACCCTAAACCTAACCCTAACCCTATACCTAACCCTAACCCTAACAACAACCCTAACCCTAATCCTAAGCCTAACCCTAACCCTAACCCTAACACTAACCCTAACCCTAACCCTAACCCTAACACCAACCCTAACCCTAAGCCTAACCCTAACCCTGAACCTATACCTAACACCAACCCTAACCCTAACCCTAACCCTAACACCAACCCTAACCCTAACCCTAACCCTAACACCAACACTAACCCTAATCCTAACCCTAACCCTAACCCTAACCCTAACACCAACCCTAACCATAACCCTAACCCTAACGCTAACCCTAACTCTAACACCAACCCTAACCCTAACCCTAACCCTAACACCAACCCTAACCCTAACCCTAACCCTAAACCCTAATCCTAACCCTAACCCTAACCCTAACCCTAACCCTAACCCTAACAAGGGCAAGGTTTACTGGTCAGCGACGGGCAAGTTCTAGGCCTCGGACTAGAAGGAGGCATGGGCGTTGGTCTAGGGCCCGAGCTAGGGCTAGTGAGAGCGGTAGGCGTAGCGCTGGGGCAGGCATAGGGCAAGGGGTGGGTGTCGAGGTAAACCTCGAAGTAGGCCTAGGACCAGGAGTGGGAGCTGTGGCTAGGGGTAGGGATGGGGGTGGGCCTATGGGTAGGGGGAGCTGTAGGGACTGGGATAGGGGTAGGACCAGAGGTAGTGCTAGGCGTAGGCCTAGGGCGAGGGGTAGTGCTCGGGGTAACCTAACCCTAACCCTAACCCTAACCCTAACACTAACCCTAACCCTAACCCTAACTCTAACACCAACTCTAACCCTAACCCTAACCCTAACCCTATACCTAACACCAACCCTAACCCTAACCCTAACCCTAACCCTAACACCAACCCTAACCCTAACCCTAACCCTAACACCAACCCTAACCCTAATCCTAACCCTAACCCTAACCCTAACCCTAACCCTAACACCAACCCTAACCGTAACCCTAACCCTAACCCTAACACCAACCCTAACCCTAACTCTAACCCTAACCTTAACACCAACTCTAACCCTAATCCTAACCCTAACCCTAACCCTAACACCAACCCTAACCAAAACCCTAACCCTAACCCTAACACCAACCCTAACCCTAACCCTAACCCTAACCCTAACCCTATGCCTAACACGAACCCTAACCCTAACCCTAACCCTAAACCTAACCCTAACCCTAACACCAACCCTAACCCTAATCCTAATCCTAACCCTAACCCTAACCCTAACACTAACCCTAACCCTAACCCTAACTCTAACACCAAACCTAACCCTAACCCTAACCCTAACCCTAAACGTATACCTAACACCAACCCTAACCCTAACCCTAACCCTAACCCTAACACCAACCCTAACCCTAACCCTAACCCTAACACCAACCCTAACCCTAATCCTAACCCTAACCCTAACCCTAACCCTAACAACAAACCTAACCGTAACCCTAACCCTAACCCTAACCCTAACCCTAACACCAACCCTAACCCTAATCCTAACCCTAACCCTAACCCTAACCCTAACACCAACCCTAACCGTAACCCTAACCCTAACCCTAACACCAACCCTAACCCTAACCCTAACCCTAACCTTAACACCAACTCTAACCCTAATCCTAACCCTAACCCTAACCCTAACACCAACCCTAACCAAAACCCTAACCCTAACCCTAACACCAACCCTAACCCTAACCCTAACCCTAACCCTAACCCTATGCCTAACACGAACCCTAACCCTAACCCTAACCCTAAACCTAACCCTAACCCTAACACCAACCCTAACCCTAATCCTAATCCTAACCCTAACCCTAACCCTAACACTAACCCTAACCCTAACCCTAACCCTAAAACCAACCCTAACCCTAACCCTAACCCTAAACCTATACCTAACACCAACCCTAACCCTAACCCTAACACCAACCCTAACCCTAACCGTAACCCTAACACCAACCCTAACTTTAATCCTAACCCTAACCCTAACCCTAACCCTAACACCAACCCTAACCGTAACCCTAACCCTAACCCTAAACCCTAATCCTAACCCTAACCCTAACCCTAACCCTAACACTAACCCTAACCCTAACCCTAACTCTAACACCAACCCTAACTCTAACCCTAACACCAACCCTAACCCTAATTTTAATCCTAACCCTAACCCTAACCCTAACACTAACCCTAACCCTAACCCTAACCCTAACACCAACCCTAACTTTAACCCTAAACCTAACCCTAAACCTATACCTAACACCAACCCTAACCCTAACGCTAACCCTAACCCTAACACCAACCCTAACCCTAACCCTAACCCTAACACCAACCCTAACCCTAATCCTAACCCTAACCCTAACCCTAACACTAACACCAACCCTAACCGTAACCCTAACCCTAACCCTAACCCTAACGCTAACCCTAACACCAACCATAACCCTAACCCTAACCCTAACCCTAACACCAACCCTAACCCTAACCCTAACCCTAAACCCTAATCCTAACCCTAACCCTAACCCTAACCCTAACAAGGGCAAGGTTTACTGGTCAGCGACGGGCAAGTTCTAGGCCTCGGACTAGAAGGAGGCATGGGCGTTGGTCTAGGGCCCGAGCTAGGGCTAGTGAGAGCGGTAGGCGTAGCGCTGGGGTAGGCATAGGGCAAGGTGTGGGTGTCGAGGTAAACCTCGAGTAGGCCTAGAGCCAGGAGTGGGAGCTGTGGCTAGTGGTAGGGTTGGGGTTGGGCCTATGGGTAGGAGGAGCTGTAGGGCCAGGGTAGTGGTAGGAACAGAGGTAGTGCTAGGCGTAGGCCTAGGGCGAGGGGTAGTGCTCGGGGTAGGGTTAGTTGAAGGGCTAGTGTTTGGCAGAGGCCCACGGGCAGTGTTAGGGTTAGGGCTCATGTTAAGCCTAGGACTAGTGGTAGTGGTAGGGGTTGGCCGAGGACTAGGGGTAGGTGTCACGAAATGGCTCCGGGTAGTCCTAGGACTCCGAACGGATGTAGGGCTGGATTAGGGTGTGGCTAATGGTGGGTCCAGGGTGATTTCGTAGGACACGGGTTAGTGCTCTGGCTATTGGTAGGGCAAGGTGT
>NW_027669211.1:15000-20000 GCF_964194185.1 Rhinolophus hipposideros | reverse complement strand
CAACCCTAACCCTAACCCTAACACCAACCCTAACCCTAACCCTAACCCTAAACCCTAATCCTAACCCTAACCCTAACCCTAACCCTAACCCTAACCCTAACAAGGGCAAGGTTTACTGGTCAGCGACGGGCAAGTTCTAGGCCTCGGACTAGAAGGAGGCATGGGCGTTGGTCTAGGGCCCGAGCTAGGGCTAGTGAGAGCGGTAGGCGTAGCGCTGGGGCAGGCATAGGGCAAGGGGTGGGTGTCGAGGTAAACCTCGAAGTAGGCCTAGGACCAGGAGTGGGAGCTGTGGCTAGGGGTAGGGATGGGGGTGGGCCTATGGGTAGGGGGAGCTGTAGGGACTGGGGTAGGGGTAGGACCAGAGGTAGTGCTAGGCGTAGGCCTAGGGCGAGGGGTAGTGCTCGGGGTAACCTAACCCTAACCCTAACCCTAACCCTAACACTAACCCTAACCCTAACCCTAACTCTAACACCAACCCTAACCCTAACCCTAACCCTAACCCTAACCCTATACCTAACACCAACCCTAACCCTAACCCTAACCCTAACCCTAACACCAACCCTAACCCTAACCCTAACCCTAACACCAACCCTAACCCTAATCCTAACCCTAACCCTAACCCTAACCCTAACCCTAACACCAACCCTAACCGTAACCCTAACCCTAACCCTAACACCAACCCTAACCCTAACTCTAACCCTAACCTTAACACCAACTCTAACCCTAATCCTAACCCTAACCCTAACCCTAACACCAACCCTAACCAAAACCCTAACCCTAACCCTAACACCAACCCTAACCCTAACCCTAACCCTAAACCTAACCCTATGCCTAACACGAACCCTAACCCTAACCCTAACCCTAAACCTAACCCTAACCCTAACACCAACCCTAACCCTAATCCTAATCCTAACCCTAACCCTAACCCTAACACTAACCCTAACCCTAACCCTAACTCTAACACCAAACCTAACCCTAACCCTAACCCTAACCCTAAACGTATACCTAACACCAACCCTAACCCTAACCCTAACCATAACCCTAACACCAACCCTAACCCTAACCCTAACCCTAACACCAACCCTAACCCTAATCCTAACCCTAACCCTAACCCTAACCCTAACAACAAACCTAACCGTAACCCTAACCCTAACCCTAACCCTAACCCTAACACCAACCCTAACCCTAATCCTAACCCTAACCCTAACCCTAACCCTAACACCAACCCTAACCGTAACCCTAACCCTAACCCTAACACCAACCCTAACCCTAACCCTAACCCTAACCTTAACACCAACTCTAACCCTAATCCTAACCCTAACCCTAACCCTAACACCAACCCTAACCAAAACCCTAACCCTAACCCTAACACCAACCCTAACCCTAACCCTAACCCTAACCCTAACCCTATGCCTAACACGAACCCTAACCCTAACCCTAACCCTAAACCTAACCCTAACCCTAACACCAACCCTAACCCTAATCCTAACCCTAACCCTAACCCTAACCCTAACACCAACCCTAACCCTAACCCTAACCCTAACCCTAACACCAACCCTAACCCTAACCCTAACCCTAACACCAACACTAACCCTAATCCTAACCCTAACCCTAACCCTAACCCTAACACCAACCCTAACCATAACCCTAACCCTAACGCTAACCCTAACTCTAACACCAACCCTAACCCTAACCCTAACCCTAACACCAACCCTAACCCTAACCCTAACCCTAAACCCTAATCCTAACCCTAACCCTAACCCTAACCCTAACCCTAACCCTAACAAGGGCAAGGTTTACTGGTCAGCGACGGGCAAGTTCTAGGCCTCGGACTAGAAGGAGGCATGGGCGTTGGTCTAGGGCCCGAGCTAGGGCTAGTGAGAGCGGTAGGCGTAGCGCTGGGGCAGGCATAGGGCAAGGGGTGGGTGTCGAGGTAAACCTCGAAGTAGGCCTAGGACCAGGAGTGGGAGCTGTGGCTAGGGGTAGGGATGGGGGTGGGCCTATGGGTAGGGGGAGCTGTAGGGACTGGGGTAGGGGTAGGACCAGAGGTAGTGCTAGGCGTAGGCCTAGGGCGAGGGGTAGTGCTCGGGGTAACCTAACCCTAACCCTAACCCTAACCCTAACACTAACCCTAACCCTAACCCTAACTCTAACACCAACCCTAACCCTAACCCTAACCCTAACCCTAACCCTATACCTAACACCAACCCTAACCCTAACCCTAACCCTAACCCTAACACCAACCCTAACCCTAACCCTAACCCTAACACCAACCCTAACCCTAATCCTAACCCTAACCCTAACCCTAACCCTAACCCTAACACCAACCCTAACCGTAACCCTAACCCTAACCCTAACACCAACCCTAACCCTAACTCTAACCCTAACCTTAACACCAACTCTAACCCTAATCCTAACCCTAACCCTAACCCTAACACCAACCCTAACCAAAACCCTAACCCTAACCCTAACACCAACCCTAACCCTAACCCTAACCCTAAACCTAACCCTATGCCTAACACGAACCCTAACCCTAACCCTAACCCTAAACCTAACCCTAACCCTAACACCAACCCTAACCCTAATCCTAATCCTAACCCTAACCCTAACCCTAACACTAACCCTAACCCTAACCCTAACTCTAACACCAAACCTAACCCTAACCCTAACCCTAACCCTAAACGTATACCTAACACCAACCCTAACCCTAACCCTAACCCTAACCCTAACACCAACCCTAACCCTAACCCTAACCCTAACACCAACCCTAACCCTAATCCTAACCCTAACCCTAACCCTAACCCTAACAACAAACCTAACCGTAACCCTAACCCTAACCCTAACCCTAACCCTAACACCAACCCTAACCCTAATCCTAACCCTAACCCTAACCCTAACCCTAACACCAACCCTAACCGTAACCCTAACCCTAACCCTAACACCAACCCTAACCCTAACCCTAACCCTAACCTTAACACCAACTCTAACCCTAATCCTAACCCTAACCCTAACCCTAACACCAACCCTAACCAAAACCCTAACCCTAACCCTAACACCAACCCTAACCCTAACCCTAACCCTAACCCTAACCCTATGCCTAACACGAACCCTAACCCTAACCCTAACCCTAAACCTAACCCTAACCCTAACACCAACCCTAACCCTAATCCTAATCCTAACCCTAACCCTAACCCTAACATTAACCCTAACCCTAACCCTAACCCTAAAACCAACCCTAACCCTAACCCTAACCCTAAACCTATACCTAACACCAACCCTAACCCTAACCCTAACACCAACCCTAACCCTAACCGTAACCCTAACACCAACCCTAACTTTAATCCTAACCCTAACCCTAACCCTAACCCTAACACCAACCCTAACCGTAACCCTAACCCTAACCCTAAACCCTAATCCTAACCCTAACCCTAACCCTAACCCTAACACTAACCCTAACCCTAACCCTAACTCTAACACCAACCCTAACCCTAACCCTAACACCAACCCTAACCCTAATCCTAATCCTAACCCTAACCCTAACCCTAACACTAACCCTAACCCTAACCCTAACCCTAACACCAACCCTAACTTTAACCCTAAACCTAACCCTAAACCTATACCTAACACCAACCCTAACCCTAACGCTAACCCTAACCCTAACACCAACCCTAAACCTAACCCTAACCCTAACACCAACCCTAACCCTAATCCTAACCCTAACCCTAACCCTAACACTAACACCAACCCTAACCGTAACCCTAACCCTAACCCTAACCCTAACGCTAACCCTAACACCAACCATAACCCTAACCCTAACCCTAACCCTAACACCAACCCTAACCCTAACCCTAACCCTAAACCCTAATCCTAACCCTAACCCTAACCCTAACCCTAACAAGGGCAAGGTTTACTGGTCAGCGACGGGCAAGTTCTAGGCCTCGGACTAGAAGGAGGCATGGGCGTTGGTCTAGGGCCCGAGCTAGGGCTAGTGAGAGCGGTAGGCGTAGCGCTGGGGTAGGCATAGGGCAAGGTGTGGGTGTCGAGGTAAACCTCGAGTAGGCCTAGAGCCAGGAGTGGGAGCTGTGGCTAGTGGTAGGGTTGGGGTTGGGCCTATGGGTAGGAGGAGCTGTAGGGCCAGGGTAGTGGTAGGAACAGAGGTAGTGCTAGGCGTAGGCCTAGGGCGAGGGGTAGTGCTCGGGGTAGGGTTAGTTGAAGGGCTAGTGTTTGGCAGAGGCCCACGGGCAGTGTTAGGGTTAGGGCTCATGTTAAGCCTAGGACTAGTGGTAGTGGTAGGGGTTGGCCGAGGACTAGGGGTAGGTGTCACGAAATGGCTCCGGGTAGTCCTAGGACTCCGAACGGATGTAGGGCTGGATTAGGGTGTGGCTAATGGTGGGTCCAGGGTGATTTCGTAGGACACGGGTTAGTGCTCTGGCTATTGGTAGGGCAAGGTGTACCAGTTGGCGACGCGCAAGTGCTAGGCTTCGGACTAGAGTGAGCACTGGGCGTTGGTCTAGGGCCCGAGGTAGGGCTAGTGGGAGCGGTAGGCGTAGCGCTGGGGTAGGCAAAGGGCAAGGGGTGGGTGTCGGGGTAAACCTCGAAGTAGGCCTAGGACCAGGAGTGGGAGCTGTGGCTAGGGGTAGGGATGGGGGTGGGCCTATGGGTAGGGGGAGCTGTAGGGACTGGGGTAGGGGTAGGCACAGAGGTAGTGCTAGGCGTAGGCCTAGGGCGAGGGGTAGTGCTCGGGGTAACCTAACCCTAACCCTAACCCTAACACTAACACCAACCCTAACCCTAACCCTAACCCTAACACCAACCCTAACCCTAACCCTATCCCTAACCTTAACACAAACTCTAACCCTAATCCTAACCCTAACCCTAGCCCTAACACCAACCCTAACCAAAACCCTAACCCTAACCCTAACACCAACCCTAACCCTAACCCTAACCCTAACCCTAACCCTATGCCTAACACGAACCCTAACCCTAACCCTAACCCTAAA
>NW_027669211.1:0-12500 GCF_964194185.1 Rhinolophus hipposideros | reverse complement strand
AACCCTAAGCCTAACCCTAACCCTGAACCTATACCTAACACCAACCCTAACCCTAACCCTAACCCTAACCCTAACACCAACCCTAACCCTAACCCTAACCCTAACACCAACACTAACCCTAATCCTAACCCTTACCCTAACCCTAACCCTAACACCAACCCTAACCATAACCCTAACCCTAACGCTAACCCTAACTCTAACAACAACCCTAACCCTAACCCTAACCCTAACACCAACCCTAACCCTAACCCTAACCCTAAACCCTAATCCTAACCCTAACCCTAACCCTAACCCTAACCCTAACCCTAACAAGGGCAAGGTTTACTGGTCAGCGACGGGCAAGTTCTAGGCCTCGGACTAGAAGGAGGCATGGGCGTTGGTCTAGGGCCCGAGCTAGGGCTAGTGAGAGCGGTAGGCGTAGCGCTGGGGCAGGCATAGGGCAAGGGGTGGGTGTCGAGGTAAACCTGGAAGTAGGCCTAGGACCAGGAGTGGGAGCTGTGGCTAGGCGTAGGGATGGGGGTGGGCCTATGGGTAGGGGGAGCTGTAGGGACTGGGGTAGGGGTAGGACCAGAGGTAGTGCTAGGCGTAGGCCTAGGGCGAGGGGTAGTGCTCGGGGTAACCTAACCCTAACCCTAACCCTAACCCTAACACTAACCCTAACCCTAAACCTAACTCTAACACCAACCCTAACCCTAACCCTAACCCTAACCCTAACCCTATACCTAACACCAACCCTAACCCTAACCCTAACCCTAACCCTAACACCAACCCTAACCCTAACCCGAACCCTAACACCAACCCTAACCCTAATCCTAACCCTAACCCTAACCCTAACCCTAACCCTAACACCAACCCTAACCGTAACCCTAACCCTAACCCTAACACCAACCCTAACCCTAACTCTAACCCTAACCTTAACACCAACTCTAACCCTAACCTAACCCTAACCCTAACCCTAACACCAACCCTAACCAAAACCCTAACCCTAACCCTAACACCAACCCTAACCCTAACCCTAACCCTAACCCTAACCCTATGCCTAACACGAACCCTAACCCTAACCCTAACCCTAAACCTAACCCTAACCCTAACACCAACCCTAACCCTAATCCTAATCCTAACCCTAACCCTAACCCTAACACTAACCCTAACCCTAACCCTAACCCTAACACCAAACCTAACCCTAACCCTAACCCTAACCCTAAACCTATACCTAACACCAACCCTAACCCTAACACTAACCCTAACCCTAACACCAACCCTAACCCTAACCCTAACCCTAACACCAACCCTAACCCTAATCCTAACCCTAACCCTAACCCTAACCCTAACAACAAACCTAACCGTAACCCTAACACTAACCCTAACCCTAACCCTAACACCAACCCTAACCCTAACCCTAACCCTAAACCCTAATCCTAACCCTAACCCTAACCCTAACCCTAACCCTAACCCTAACAAGGGCAATTTTACTGGTCAGCGACGGGCAAGTTCTAGGCCTCGGACTAGAAGGAGGCATGGGCGTTGGTCTAGGGCCCGAGCTAGGGCTAGTCAGAGCGGTAGGCGTAGCGCTGGGGCAGGCATAGGGCAAGGGGTGGGTGTCGAGGTAAACCTCGAGTAGGCCTAGAGCCAGGAGTGGGAGCTGTGGCTAGTGGTAGGGTTGGGGGTGGGCCTATGGGTAGGGGGAGCTGTAGGGCCAGGGTTGTGGTAGGAACAGAGGTAGTGCTAGGCGTAGGCCTAGGGCGAGGGGTAGTGCTCGGGGTAGGGTTAGTTGAAGGGCTAGTGTTTGGCAGAGGCCCACGGGCAGTGTTAGGGTTAGGGCTCATGTTAAGCCTAGGACTAGTGGTAGTGGTAGGGGTTGGCCGAGGACTAGGGGTAGGTGTCACGAAATGGCTCCGGGTAGTCCTAGGACTCCGAACGGATGTAGGGCTGGATTAGGGTGTGGCTAATGGTGGGTCCAGGGTGATTTCGTAGGACACGGGTTAGTGCTCTGGCTATTGGTAGGGCAAGGTGTACCGGTTGGCGACGGGCAAGTGCTAGGCTTCGGACTAGAGTGAGCACTGGGCGTTGGTCTAGGGCCCGAGGTAGGGCTAGTGGGAGCGGTAGGCGTAGCGCTGGGGTAGGCAAAGGGCAAGGGGTGGGTGTCGGGGTAAACCTCGAAGTAGGCCTAGGTCCAGGAGTGGGAGCTGTGGCTAGGGGTAGGGATGGGGGTGGGCCTATGGGTAGGGGGAGCTGTTGGGACTGGGGTAGGGGTAGGACCAGAGGTAGTGCAGGCGTAGGCCTAGGGCGAGGGGTAGTGCTCGGGGTAACCTAACCCTAACCCTAACCCTAAACCTAACACTAACCCTAAACCTAACCCTAACTCTAACACCAACCCTAACCCTAACCCTAACCCTAACCCTAACCCTAACCCTATACCTAACACCAACCCTAACCCTAACACTAACCCTAACCCTAACACCAACCCTAACCCTAACCCTAACCCTAAAACCAACCCTAAACGTAATCCTACCCCTAACCCTAACCCTAACCCTAACACCAAACCTAACCGTAACCCTAACCCTAACCCTAACACCAACCCTAACCCTAACCCTAACCCTAACCTTAACACTAACTCTAACCCTAATCCTAACCCTAACCCTAACCCTAACACCAACCCTAACCAAAACCCTAACCCTAACCCTAATACCAACCCTAACCCTAACCCTAACCCTATCCCTAACCCTATGCCTAACACGAACCCTAACCCTAACCCTAACCCTAACACCAACCCTAACCCTAACCCTAACCCTAACCCTAACCCTAACCCTAACACCAACCCTAACCCTAACCCTAACCCTAACCTTAACACCAACTCTAACCCTAATCCTAACCCTAACCCTAACCCTAACACCAACCCTAACCAAAATCCTAACCCTAACCCTAACACCAACCCTAACCCTAACCCTAACCCTAACCCTAACCCTATGCCTAACACGAACCCTAACCCTAACCCTAACCCTAAACCTAACCCTAACCCTAACACCAACCCTAACCTTAATCCTAATCCTAACCCTAACCCTAACCCTAACACTAACCCTAACCCTAACCCTAACCCTAACACCAACCCTAACCCTAACCCTAACCCTAACCCTATACCTAACACCAAACCTAACCCTAACCCTAACCCTAACCCTAACACCAACCCTAACCCTAACCCTAACCCTAACACCAACCCTAACCCTAATCCTAACCCTAACCCTAACCCTAACCCTAACACCAACCCTAACCGTAACCCTAACCCTAACCCTAACCCTAACCCTATGCCTAACACGAACCCTAACCCTAACCCTAACCCTAACCCTAACACCAACCCTAACCCTAACCCTAACCCTAACCCTAAACGTAACACCAACCCTAACCCTAACCCAAACCCTAACCCTAACACCAACCCTAACCCTAACCCTAACCCTAACCCTAACACCAACCCTAACCCTAACCCTAAACCTAACTCTAACCCTAACCCTAACCCTAACACCAACCCTAACCTTAACCCTAAACCTAACCCTAACACCAACCCTAACCCTAACCCTAACCCTAACCCTAACCCTAACCCTAACACCAACCCTAACCCTAACCCTAACCCTAACCCTAACACCAACCCTAACCGTAACCCTAACCCTAACCCTAACCCTAACCCTATGCCTAACACGAACCCTAACCCTAACCCTAACCCTATACCTAACACCAACCCTAACCCTAACCCTAACCTTAACCCTAACACCAACCCAACTCTAACCCTAATCCTAACCCTAACCCTAACCCTAACACCAACCCTAACCAAAACCCTAACCCTAACCCTAACACCAACCCTAACCCTAACCCTAACCCTAACCCTAACCCTATGCCTAACAAGAACCCTAACCCTAACCCTAACCCTAAACCTAACCCTAACCCTAACACCAACCCTAACCCTAATCCTAATCCTAACCCTAACCCTAACCCTAACACTAACCCTAACCCTAACCCTAACCCTAACACCAACCCTAACCCTAACCCTAACCCTAACCCTAACCCTATACCTAACACCAACCCTAACCCTAACCCTAACCCTAACCCTAACACCAACCCTAACCCTAACCATAACCCTAACACCAACCCTAACCCTAATCCTAACCCTAACCCTAACCCTAACCCTAACACCAACCCTAAACATAACCCTAACCCTAACCCTAACACCAACCCTAACCCTAACCCTAACCCTAACCTTAACACCAACTCTAACCCTAATCCTAACCCTAACCCTAACCCTAACACCAACCCTAACCAAAACCCTAACCCTAACCCTAACACCAACCCTAACCCTAACCCTAACCCTAACCCTAACCCTATGCCTAACACGAACCCTAAACCTAACCCTAACCCTATACCTAACCCTAACCCTAACACCAACCCTAACCCTAATCCTAATCCTAACCCTAACCCTAACCCTAACACTAACCCTAACCCTAACCCTAACCCTAACACCAACCCTAACCCTAAGCCTAACCCTAACCCTGAACCTATACCTAACACCAACCCTAACCCTAACCCTAACCCTAACCCTAACACAAACCCTAACCCTAACCCTAACCCTAACACCAACCCTAACCCTAATCCTAACCCTAACCCTAACCCTAACCCTAACACCAACCCTAACCGTAACCGTAACCCTAACCCTAACCCTAACCCTAACCCTATGCCTAACACGAACCCTAACCCTAACCCTAACCCTAACCCTAACACCAACCCTAACCCTAACCCTAACCCTAACCCTAAACGTAACACCAACCCTAACCCTAACCCAAACCCTAACCCTAACACCAACCCTAACCCTAACCCTAACCCTAACCCTAACACCAACCCTAACCCTAACCCTAACCCTAACTCTAACCCTAACCCTAACCCTAACACCAACCCTAACCCTAACCCTAACCCTAACCCTAACACCAACCCTAACCCTAACCCTAACCCTAACCCTAACCCTAACCCTAACACCTACCCTAACCCTAACCCTAACCCTAACCCTAACACCAACCCTAACCCTAATCCTAACCCTAACCCTAAAGCTAACATCAACCCTAACCCTAACCCTAACCCTAACCCTAACACCAACCCTAACCCTAACCCTAACCCTAACCTTAACACCAACTCTAACCCTAATCCTAACCCTAACCCTAACCCTAACACCAACCCTAACGAAAACCCTAACCCTAACCCTAACACCAACCCTAACCCTAACCCTAACCCTAACCCTAACCCTATGCCTAACAAGAACCCTAACCCTAACCCTAACCCTAAACCTAAACCTAACCCTAACACCAACCCTAACCCTAATCCTAATCCTAACCCTAACCCTAACCCTAACACTAACCCTAACCCTAACCCTAACCCTAACCCTAACACCAACCCTAACCCTAACCGTAACCCTAACCCTAACCCTATACCTAACACCAACCCTAACCCTAACCCTAACCCTAACACCAACCCTAACCCTAACCCTAACCCTAACACCAACCCTAACCCTAATCCTAACCCGAACCCTAACCCTAACCCTAACACCAACCCTAACCGTAACCCTAACCCTAACCCTAACACCAACCCTAACCCTAACCCTAACCCTAACCTCAACACCAACTCTAACCCTAATCCTAACCCTAACCCTAACCCTAACACCAACCCTAACCAAAACCCTAACCCTAACCCTAACACCAACCCTAACCCTAACCCTAACCCTAACCCTAAACCTATGCCTAACACGAACCCTAAACCTAACCCTAACCCTATACCTAACCCTAACCCTAACACCAACCCTAACCCTAATCCTAATCCTAACCCTAACCCTAACCCTAACACTAACCCTAACCCTAACCCTAACCCTAACACCAACCCTAACCCTAAGCCTAACCCTAACCCTGAACCTATACCTAACACCAACCCTAACCCTAACCCTAACCCTAACCCTAACACCAACCCTAACCCTAACCCTAACCCTAACACCAACACTAACCCTAATCCTAACCCTAACCCTAACCCTAACCCTAACACCAACCCTAACCATAACCCTAACCCTAACGCTAACCCTAACTCTAACACCAACCCTAACCGTAACCGTAACCCTAACCCTAACCCTAACCCTAACCCTATGCCTAACACGAACCCTAACCCTAACCCTAACCCTAACCCTAACACTAACCCTAACCCTAACCCTAACCCTAACACCAACCCTAACCCTAACCCTAACCCTATACCTAACACCAACCTAACCCTAACCCTAACCCTAACCCTAACACCAAACCTAACCCTAACCCTAACCCTAACACCAACCCTAACCCTAATCCTAACCCTAACCCTGAACCTATACCTAACACCAACCCTAACCCTAACCCTAACCCTAACCCTAACACCAACCCTAACCCTAACCCTAACCCTAACACCAACCCTAACCCTAATCCTAACCCTAACCCTAACCCTAACCCTAACACCAACCCTAACCGTAACCGTAACCCTAACCCTAACCCTAACCCTAACCCTATGCCTAACACGAACCCTAACCCTAACCCTAACCCTAACCCTAACACCAACCCTAACCCTAACCCTAACCCTAACCCTAAACGTAACACCAACCCTAACCCTAACCCAAACCCTAACCCTAACACCAACCCTAACCCTAACCCTAACCCTAACCCTAACACCAACCCTAACCCTAACCCTAACCCTAACTCTAACACTAACCCTAACCCTAACACCAACCCTAACTCTAACCCTAACCCTAACCCTAACACCAACCCTAACCCTAACCCTAACCCTAACCCTAACCCTAACCCTAACACCTACCCTAACCCTAACCCTAACCCTAACCATAACACCAACCCTAACCCTAATCCTAACCCTAACCCTAAAGCTAACATCAACCCTAACCCTAACCCTAACCCTAACCCTAACACCAACCCTAACCCTAACCCTAACCCTAACCTTAACACCAACTCTAACCCTAATCCTAACCCTAACCCTAACCCTAACACCAACCCTAACGAAAACCCTAACCCTAACCCTAACACCAACCCTAACCCTAACCCTAACCCTAACCCTAACCCTATGCCTAACAAGAACCCTAACCCTAACCCTAACCCTAAACCTAACCCTAACCCTAACACCAACCCTAACCCTAATCCTAATCCTAACCCTAACCCTAACCCTAACACTAACCCTAACCCTAACCCTAACCCTAACACCAACCCTAACCCTAACCGTAACCCTAACCCTAACCCTATACCTAACACCAACCCTAACCCTAACCCTAACCCTAACCCTAACACCAACCCTAACCGTAACCCTAACCCTAACACCAACCCTAACCCTAATCCTAACCCTAACCCTAACCCTAACCCTAACACCAACCCTAACCGTAACCCTAACCCTAACCCTAACAACAACCCTAACCCTAACCCTAACCCTAACCTCAACACCAACTCTAACCCTAATCCTAACCCTAACCCTAACCCTAACACCAACCCTAACCAAAACCCTAACCCTAACCCTAACACCAACCCTAACCCTAACCCTAACCCTAACCCTAACCCTATGCCTAACACGAACCCTAAACCTAACCCTAACCCTATACCTAACCCTAACCCTAACACCAACCCTAACCCTAATCCTAATCCTAAGCCTAACCCTAACCCTAACACTAACCCTAACCCTAACCCTAACCCTAACACCAACCCTAACCCTAAGCCTAACCCTAACCCTGAACCTATACCTAACACCAACCCTAACCCTAACCCTAACCCTAACCCTAACACCAACCCTAACCCTAACCCTAACCCTAACACCAACACTAACCCTAATCCTAACCCTAACCCTAACCCTAACCCTAACACCAACCCTAACCATAACCCTAACCCTAACGCTAACCCTAACTCTAACACCAACCCTAACCCTAACCCTAACCCTAACACCAACCCTAACCGTAATCCTAACACTAACCCTAACCCTAACCCTAACACCAACCCTAACCGTAACCCTAACCCTAACCCTAACACCAACCCTAACCCTAACCCTAACCCTAACCTTAACACTAACTCTAAACCTAATCCTAACCCTAACCCTAACCTTAACACCAACCCTAACCAAAACCCTAACCCTAACCCTAACACCAACCCTAACCCTAACCCTAACCCTATCCCTAACCCTATGCCTAACACGAACCCTAACCCTAACCCTAACCCTAACACCAACCCTAACCCTAACCCTAACCCTAACCCTAACCCTAACACCAACCCTAACCCTAACCCTAACCCTAACCTTAACACCAACTCTAACCCTAATCCTAACCCTAACCCTAACCCTAACACCAACCCTAACCAAAATCCTAACCCTAACCCTAACACCAACCCTAACCCTAACCCTAACCCTAACCCTAACCCTATGCCTAACACGAACCCTAACCCTAACCCTAACCCTAAACCTAACCCTAACCCTAACACCAACCCTAACCCTAATCCTAATCCTAACCCTAACCCTAACCCTAACACTAACCCTAACCCTAACCCTAACCCTAACACCAACCCTAACCCTAACCCTAACCCTAACCCTAACCCTATACCTAACACCAAACCTAACCCTAACCCTAACCCTAACCCTAACACCAACCCTAACCCTAACCCTAACCCTAACACCAACCCTAACCCTAATCCTAACCCTAACCCTAACCCTAACCCTAACACCAACCCTAACCGTAACCCTAACCCTAACCCTAACCCTAACCCTATGCCTAACACGAACCCTAACCCTAACCCTAACCCTAAAGCTAACATCAACCCTAACCCTAACCCTAACCCTAACCCTAACACCAACCCTAACCCTAACCCTAACCCTAACCTTAACACCAACTCTAACCCTAATCCTAACCCTAACCCTAACCCTAACACCAACCCTAACGAAAACCCTAACCCTAACCCTAACACCAACCCTAACCCTAACCCTAACCCTAACCCTAACCCTATGCCTAACAAGAACCCTAACCCTAACCCTAACCCTAAACCTAAACCTAACCCTAACACCAACCCTAACCCTAATCCTAATCCTAACCCTAACCCTAACCCTAACACTAACCCTAACCCTAACCCTAACCCTAACCCTAACACCAACCCTAACCCTAACCGTAACCCTAACCCTAACCCTATACCTAACACCAACCCTAACCCTAACCCTAACCCTAACACCAACCCTAACCCTAACCCTAACCCTAACACCAACCCTAACCCTAATCCTAACCCGAACCCTAACCCTAACCCTAACACCAACCCTAACCGTAACCCTAACCCTAACCCTAACACCAACCCTAACCCTAACCCTAACCCTAACCTCAACACCAACTCTAACCCTAATCCTAACCCTAACCCTAACCCTAACACCAACCCTAACCAAAACCCTAACCCTAACCCTAACACCAACCCTAACCCTAACCCTAACCCTAACCCTAAACCTATGCCTAACACGAACCCTAAACCTAACCCTAACCCTATACCTAACCCTAACCCTAACACCAACCCTAACCCTAATCCTAATCCTAACCCTAACCCTAACCCTAACACTAACCCTAACCCTAACCCTAACCCTAACACCAACCCTAACCCTAAGCCTAACCCTAACCCTGAACCTATACCTAACACCAACCCTAACCCTAACCCTAACCCTAACCCTAACACCAACCCTAACCCTAACCCTAACCCTAACACCAACACTAACCCTAATCCTAACCCTAACCCTAACCCTAACCCTAACACCAACCCTAACCATAACCCTAACCCTAACGCTAACCCTAACTCTAACACCAACCCTAACCGTAACCGTAACCCTAACCCTAACCCTAACCCTAACCCTATGCCTAACACGAACCCTAACCCTAACCCTAACCCTAACCCTAACACTAACCCTAACCCTAACCCTAACCCTAACACCAACCCTAACCCTAACCCTAACCCTAACCCTAACCCTATACCTAACACCAACCTAACCCTAACCCTAACCCTAACCCTAACACCAAACCTAACCCTAACCCTAACCCTAACACCAACCCTAACCCTAATCCTAACCCTAACCCTGAACCTATACCTAACACCAACCCTAACCCTAACCCTAACCCTAACCCTAACACCAACCCTAACCCTAACCCTAACCCTAACACCAACCCTAACCCTAATCCTAACCCTAACCCTAACCCTAACCCTAACACCAACCCTAACCGTAACCGTAACCCTAACCCTAACCCTAACCCTAACCCTATGCCTAACACGAACCCTAACCCTAACCCTAACCCTAACCCTAACACCAACCCTAACCCTAACCCTAACCCTAACCCTAAACGTAACACCAACCCTAACCCTAACCCAAACCCTAACCCTAACACCAACCCTAACCCTAACCCTAACCCTAACCCTAACACCAACCCTAACCCTAACCCTAACCCTAACTCTAACACTAACCCTAACCCTAACACCAACCCTAACTCTAACCCTAACCCTAACCCTAACACCAACCCTAACCCTAACCCTAACCCTAACCCTAACCCTAACCCTAACCCTAACACCTACCCTAACCCTAACCCTAACCCTAACCATAACACCAACCCTAACCCTAATCCTAACCCTAACCCTAAAGCTAACATCAACCCTAACCCTAACCCTAACCCTAACCCTAACACCAACCCTAACCCTAACCCTAACCCTAACCTTAACACCAACTCTAACCCTAATCCTAACTCTAACCCTAACCCTAACACCAACCCTAACGAAAACCCTAACCCTAACCCTAACACCAACCCTAACCCTAACCCTAACCCTAACCCTAACCCTATGCCTAACAAGAACCCTAACCCTAACCCTAACCCTAAACCTAACCCTAACCCTAACACCAACCCTAACCCTAATCCTAATCCTAACCCTAACCCTAACCCTAACACTAACCCTAACCCTAACCCTAACCCTAACACCAACCCTAACCCTAACCGTAACCCTAACCCTAACCCTATACCTAACACCAACCCTAACCCTAACCCTAACCCTAACCCTAACACCAACCCTAACCGTAACCCTAACCCTAACACCAACCCTAACCCTAATCCTAACCCTAACCCTAACCCTAACCCTAACACCAACCCTAACCGTAACCCTAACCCTAACCCTAACAACAACCCTAACCCTAACCCTAACCCTAACCTCAACACCAACTCTAACCCTAATCCTAACCCTAACCCTAACCCTAACACCAACCCTAACCAAAACCCTAACCCTAACCCTAACACCAACCCTAACCCTAACCCTAACCCTAACCCTAACCCTATGCCTAACACGAACCCTAAACCTAACCCTAACCCTATACCTAACCCTAACCCTAACACCAACCCTAACCCTAATCCTAATCCTAAGCCTAACCCTAACCCTAACACTAACCCTAACCCTAACCCTAACCCTAACACCAACCCTAACCCTAAGCCTAACCCTAACCCTGAACCTATACCTAACACCAACCCTAACCCTAACCCTAACCCTAACCCTAACACCAACCCTAACCCTAACCCTAACCCTAACACCAACACTAACTCTAATCCTAACCCTAACCCTAACCCTAACCCTAACACCAACCCTAACCATAACCCTAACCCTAACGCTAACCCTAACTCTAACACCAACCCTAACCCTAACCCTAACCCTAACACCAACCCTAACCGTAATCCTAACCCTAACCCTAACCCTAACCCTAACACCAACCCTAACCGTAACCCTAACCCTAACCCTAACACCAACCCTAACCCTAACCCTAACCCTAACCTTAACACTAACTCTAAACCTAATCCTAACCCTAACCCTAACCTTAACACCAACCCTAACCAAAACCCTAACCCTAACCCTAACACCAACCCTAACCCTAACCCTAACCCTATCCCTAACCCTATGCCTAACACGAACCCTAACCCTAACCCTAACCCTAACACCAACCCTAACCCTAACCCTAACCCTAACCCTAACCCTAACACCAACCCTAACCCTAACCCTAACCCTAACCTTAACACCAACTCTAACCCTAATCCTAACCCTAACCCTAACCCTAACACCAACCCTAACCAAAATCCTAACCCTAACCCTAACACCAACCCTAACCCTAACCCTAACCCTAACCCTAACCCTATGCCTAACACGAACCCTAACCCTAACCCTAACCCTAAACCTAACCCTAACCCTAACACCAACCCTAACCCTAATCCTAATCCTAACCCTAACCCTAACCCTAACACTAACCCTAACCCTAACCCTAACCCTAACACCAACCCTAACCCTAACCCTAACCCTAACCCTAACCCTATACCTAACACCAAACCTAACCCTAACCCTAACCCTAACCCTAACACCAACCCTAACCCTAACCCTAACCCTAACACCAACCCTAACCCTAATCCTAACCCTAACCCTAACCCTAAC
>NW_027669212.1:0-39430 GCF_964194185.1 Rhinolophus hipposideros | reverse complement strand
CGCCTACTGCGAGACCTCCTGGGATTGGCTGCAGGCCCGGGATGGCGGGCTGGACGGAGGTGGTGCAGGTGGCGGTGAGTGGAGGCCTCGTCAGCCACCTGGGTGCAATGGGTGCAGAGACTGTACTTCCTGGGGACAGGGCAACACCGTTAGCAGTAACAGCGGCCACTGGCCTCTTCTGTGAACCTACTCTGTGCCACATGCCAGCTGAGAGCCTTATGGTGACCTTGTCGTGACAGAATGGCAAAGGTACAGCCACAAGCAACTGCCACCCTGGTTGTAGGGTAGCTCAAGAAACAGTCACTGAATGCGTGGATGGATCGTGGGTAACCGGAAACGTGGGTGCAGAGTTTGAGATTCCTAATTTTAGCAGCTGATCGCCAAGTTAATCTATAACAAAAGCACTGCAAAAGGTCTGGAGCGCCCAGCATGACCTCGTCTCCCGTTCCAGAATTGGGTGAGGCAGGCACCTTGTTATTCATTTCAGGGAGTGACCCCTCAGGTGACAATCATGCAGCAGTTTACAGAGCTCTGGGGTCTAAGCTGGCTTGCGGGTGGAGAAGGCAGGGAGGGGTGGGACCCCCCTAGACTGTTTCCCAGATTGGTGGTAGGGGTGAGGAGGAGGCTGTTTTGGAGAGGTCTCTGACCTGGTCCTCTGGCCCACAGCCCCGGTCCCCATCGAGCCACAGATCTGCCAGGCTACCTGTGCAGTGATGAAGCTGTCTTTTGACGAGGAATACCGCCGTGCTATGAATGAGCTGGGTAAGTGCCCCCTCACCTCATCCCTGCTTCCCCACCCCCATTCAGCCAGCCTTCTGGGCCTCATTCAGGACAGGTCCTGGGGCTCAGAGGACAGGGAAGTGGCGGGGAAGCCCGGAGCAAAGGTGACAGGTCCAACTTCATACATAGAGACCAGAGCTGTGGAGTGCTTGAGGAGGTGGCGAGTTTTCAAAGTTTTAAGTTTGGGAGCATTACATCATCTCTTAAAGTCATCAAAACATGGGAAAAGGAAACGCTCGAGGCCAAAAATCTCATCAACGTGCTCAGTTTTACTCCAGTTATTACAAAATGAGGTCCTACTTGTCACCTAGCAGATGGTCACACAGTGAAAGGTTTGGTCAGAATCATGTGGTCCAGCTGAGCAGAAATGGGTGTCTGCAACCCTGATGGTACAACACACAGGGCAGCCCTTTTTTCGGGGGGGGGGGTGTGGCATGTGGCAACCACGCACAAGTGTACACACCTCTTGAGTCTTTCCTCCCCTAGCTGGGAATTTATCCTCAGGGAAGATTTATGTACGAAGACGTAGAAAAATGAGGAAGGCAGCAACCAACCCAAGTAAAACCCCAGATCTGGAAACCACATAAGCGTCCAGTCTCCCAAATGAGCAGAGTGCCTCTGCCGTCTTTGCTCAGTGATGAAGGGAAGGCCGTCTTATATTTGGACTGAGTTCTTTCCCTTCTATTCACACTGACCATTTCCCCCCACATTCGCTGACTCTTTGTAAAGTGAAAACCTAGCTTTCCTAGTGAGTAAAGAACTGTGTGTGACAGTCGTCAGTAGCTCCTGAGGATCTGCCATCCAGACCCTGGTCCTGGGGCACAGCAGGCACAGCCCACTCGGCTCTGCTCTCAGAGGTTTAATTGTCTTGTGGGAGTTCTCCTTTGCGTGTTAGGGGACTTCTTGAGCTGGAAGCAGAAGGGGAGCCAAGAGCCTGGGCAAATAGCAGGCAAGAGCATTCTAGGCAGAGGGAACAGCACATACAAAGGCCCAGCATTCGGATAAAATATGAATGGAGGTGGAAGGCTGAAAGGAAGGGGGTGTGAAGGTCACAGAATATCCAGGGGATTGTGACAGCCTGGCATCAGTCTGCCTGGAGGAGGTGTCCCCAGAGTTGGTCTTTGAAGATGGACTTGAGGAAAGCCGTTGTGGGGGTGGGATGGAAGGAGGGCACGTAAGCAGGGGAACAATATGGGCAAAGGATGGGAGGAAGGCAGGGGGGTCGTTCGGGGTGCCTCGTCTGCCCCCAGCCTTACCATGTCCCCTTCTGTGTCCCCGTAGGTGGGCTGCAGGCTGTGGCAGAGTTACTGCAGGTCGACTACGAGATGCACAAGATGACCCGGGACCCACTCAACCTTGCCCTGCGCAGATATGCTGGCATGACCCTCACCAATCTCACCTTTGGGGATGTTGCTAACAAGGTGCCCGGGGAGGGCAGGGCCAGTGCTCCCCCTGGTCTGAGCCTCCCTCCACCTCATCCCCTCCTTGAAACAGTCCTGAGGGGTGGGGACAGTTGTCCCCAATTTACGGGCTGGTGGACTGAGGCCCGAGAGAGGGCTGTGACAGGAGGGGCTTTGGCTGGACTCAGTCAGCCAGGCCACCATCCTCTTGGCTGCTCTGCTGCAGAGAATGGGGCCTCTGGGCTAGGAGAGGCTGGATGTCTGCACCTATCTCAGCCTCAATTTCCTCATCTAAGCAACGGGGTGACTGCTCCACCTGCACCAAGGTGGTGAGGATGGGGGGTGGAGCTCCAGCTCTAGCACATAGTAGGTGCTGTGGAGGGGTGCCAGAAGGTGGGGTGTGGTTGCCCTCATGCCTCCTGCCCCACCCGCCATGGCCTAACTTTCCTGTCACCCTACAGGCCACACTGTGTGCCCAGAGGGGCTGCATGGAGGCCATTGTGGCCCAGCTGGCTTCGGAGAGCGAGGAGCTACACCAGGTAGCCGGGAGGGGTGGGCGGGGCTCAGGGAGAGTCTTGCAGAGTGTCCCACTGCCTGAGGCCCCTGCCGATAGAGCCCCTCCCCCATGGGTGTGATGGGTGTCCCCTCCAGTCTCTGTAGCCCCACCACATGTGGAGTTGAGGGCAGGGGGGAGCCCTGGGTCCACCTTGCCCGCCTTACACCCCGCCCCAGGTGGTATCCAGTATCCTGCGCAACCTGTCCTGGCGGGCTGACATCAACAGCAAGAAGGTGCTGAGGGAGGTTGGCAGCATGACCGCCCTGATGAAATGCGTCCTACGAGCCTCCAAGGTGGGCATCAGGTGGGCACATGGGGTGAGGGAGTGGTAACGCACCCCAGGAAGAGGGCACTGCCATGCTGTTTAATGCCAGCCACAGGGCAGAGACACTGGAAACCGATGGTGAGTTCTCTGTCTTGGGGAAAATCAAGCCGAACAACTTAGCTTAGCAGGTTGTCCAGCCTCACAGGCCTGGGGCTTCCCACCCTGCAATTCGGTGATCCTGTGAGGGCTGATTTTACTCCTATTATTTTTCACTTATTTGAAAATCTTAAAAAAAAAAGAAAAAAGAAAATCTTTTGGGGTGCCTTTCCTTCTAGACTTTCGATGTTGACATGTCTCGATGGGTGGGCCTGGTGGTTAGTGTGCCCCCTCTGCTGGTCTCTCACCTTCCCACCCCTGTGCCCAGGAGTCCACCCTGAAGAGCGTGCTCAGTGCCCTGTGGAACCTCTCAGCACACAGCACGGAGAACAAGGCAGCCATCTGCCAGGTGGATGGTGCCCTGGGTTTCCTGGTGAGCACGCTGACCTACAAGTGCCAGAGCAATTCGCTGGCCATCATCGAGAGTGGTGGCGGCATTCTGCGCAATGTGTCCAGCCTCATTGCCACCCGCGAGGACTACAGGTCAGCTCCTCCCACCCCACAGTCACGGTGGGCACAGGGCGCTGGGGGCAGGAGGCCTCCCAGGTTAGTCTGGGGCTAAGAGTGGTAGATCTGACTCTGCTGTGAAGTGTCACTGAGGCAGCCTCAGATTGTCCTCCTGTGAATGGATGTGCCTGATTTGTCCCCAAGGACTGTTTTTTTTTCAGTATAAGTCTATCCTGAATATTGCATGGGATATACTAACTATATCCAAATTTTTAATTAATTTATTAAAATAAAAATACGTGTTATTTCCTAAACAATATGAATACTTGTTCTTTATTAATATATTTACTAAATAATATTAATAAATAATACTTAGCACTTATTAAAATAAATGTTTTCTATTTACTAGATAATATTAGTAATAATGTTTCTAATGTAGTGAAATACATAACATTTACTTTTAGTATAAGTCTATCCCAAATATCGCATGGGATATATTTGTGCTAACAGTTATATCTATTAAAATAAGTAAAACATTTATTTATTAAATAATGCTAATAATTATCAAATAACAGTATTTTGTAAACCAAAATTTATCTTTAGTAGTGTCCCAAATATCACACTATTGTGCTAAAATGATATACCCTGTATACTAAATTTTATTTTAAAAATATTATTAATTTATTATTAGTATTATTTTATAAATATCTTTATTTTAACAAATAAAAAATTAGCAAAAGTATACCTCATTCGATATTTGGGATAGACTTATACTATATATTTTCTTCCTTTCTCTGAGATTCAAACTCACCTGGGCACATTATATTTTTATTGGCCAAATCGGCCACTCTGCTCCCTACCCCGCTCCCCGTGGGACGAGGGGGGCCCCGCCTGACACACCCCTCCATGCCGCAGGCAGGTGCTGCGGGACCACAACTGTCTGCAGACGCTGCTGCAGCACCTGACGTCGCACAGCCTGACCATTGTGAGCAACGCCTGTGGCACGCTCTGGAACCTGTCCGCCCGCAGCCCACGGGACCAGGAGCTGCTGTGGGACCTGGGCGCTGTGGCCATGCTGCGCAACCTGGTGCACTCCAAGCACAAGATGATTGCCATGGGCAGTGCTGCCGCCCTGCGCAACCTGCTGGCCCACCGGCCTGCCAAGTATCAGGCGACAGCCACCGCCGTCTCCCCTGGTGCCTGCGCACCCAGCCTGTATGTGCGCAAGCAGCGGGCGCTGGAGGCCGAGCTGGACGCACGGCACCTAGCCCAGGCACTCGACCAACTAGAGAAGCAGGGCCTGCCCGAGGCCGAGGCCGAGGCCACCTCCAAGAAGCCACTGCCGCCCCTGCGGCACCTGGACGGGCTGGCCCAGGACTATGCTTCAGACTCAGGCTGCTTCGATGACGACGATGCGCCCTCTCTGGCTGCCGTGGCCGCCACCGTCGAGCCTGCCAGCCCTGCTGTGCTGTCCCTCTTCCTGGGCAGCCCTTTCCTGCAGGGGCAGGCGCTGGCCCGTGCCCCACCCGCCCGCCGCGGTGGCCTGGAGGTAGAAAAGGAGGCCAGCGGAGAGGCAGCCGTGGCAGCCGGGGCCAGGGCCAAGCTGGCACTGGCAGTGGCGCGGATCGACCGGCTGGTGGAGGACATCTCGGCCCTGCACACCTCATCCGATGACAGCTTCAGCCTCAGCTCTGGGGACCCCGGGCAGGAGGCACCAAGGGAGGGCCGCGCCCAGTCCTGCTCACCTTGCCGGGGGCCTGAGGGTGGGCGGAGGGAGGCTGGTGGCCAAGCTCACCCGCTGCTGCGGCTCAAGGCGGCCCATGCCAGCCTCTCCAATGACAGCCTCAACAGCAGCAGCACCAGCGACGGGCACTGTCCTCGTGAGCACACGCAGCCCTGCCCACTGGCTGCTCTGGTTGAACACTGTGAGGGGCCCCCATGTGGCCAGGCACGGCCCAGCCGGCTTGACCTCAACCTGCCAGGTGGCCGGGCTGAGCCAGCAGCCCGGCAGGCCACGGCCACTGACACCCGAGTGCGCACCATCAAGCTGTCGCCCACCTACCAGCATGTGCCACTGCTTGAGGGCATGGCCAGGGTGGGTGGGGCGCCCCTGGCCTCTGGGGCTCGGAAGCAGGCTTGGCTGCCCACAGAGGGCCTGAGCAAAGTGCCAGAGAAGCTGGTGGCAGAGGCAGCACCACTCTGCTTGTCCCGCTGCAGCTCCCTGTCCTCGCTGTCCTCGGCCGGACACCCTGGCCCCAGCGAGGCGGGGGACCTGGACGACAGTGACTCGTCCCTGGAGGGACTGGAGGAGGCAGGCACCAGCGATGTGGAACTGGACGGAGCCTGGCACGGGCCAGGGGCTACCTCCCTCCCCATGGCTATCCCAGCGCCCCCGCAGGGCCGGGGCTTGGGGGTGGGGGATGCCACGCCATCTAGCTCCTCAGAGAACTGCGTGCAGGAGACGCCCCTCGTGCTGAGCCGCTGTAGCTCTGTGAGCTCGCTGGGCAGCTTTGAGAGCCCCTCCATCGCCAGCTCGATCCCCAGTGACCCGTGCAGTGGGCTGGGCAGCGGCACGGTCAGCCCCAGCGAGCTGCCTGACAGCCCCGGGCAGACCATGCCGCCAAGCCGCAGTAAGACGCCACCACTGGTCCCCGTGCCACCTGGCGAGCGTGACACCACCCAGTTCAGCCTGCAATGGGAGAGTTACGTGAAGCGCTTCCTGGACATCGCCGACTGCCGGGAGCGCTGCCGGCTACCTTCCGAGCTGGACGCTGGCAGTGTGCGCTTCACTGTGGAGAAGCCAGACGAGAACTTCTCCTGCGCCTCCAGCCTCAGCGCATTGGCCCTGCATGAGCACTACGTGCAGAAGGATGTGGAGCTGCGGCTGCTGCCTCCTGCCTGCCCTGAGCTCAGCGGTGGCAGCGGCCACAGCCTGCACTTCGCTGGGCACCGCCGGCGGGATGAGGCCAGTGGCCGCCGGGAGGGGCCACCTGCTGCTGCCCAGGAGCTAGAGCTGCTGCGGGAGTGTCTGGGCGCGGCTGTGCCCGCCCGGCTCCGCAAGGTGGCCTCAGCACTAGTGCCCAGCCGCCACGCACTGCCTGTACCTGTCTACATGCTGGTGCCCACTCCAGCCCAGGAGGATGACTCGTGCACTGATTCGGCCGAGGGCACACCGGTCAACTTCTCCAGTGCGGCCTCGCTCAGTGATGAGACGCTGCAGGGACCTCCTAGGGACCCACCTGGTGGGCATGCAGATGGGCAGAAGCCTGCAGGCCGTGTGGCCCCCGCCAGGCAGGCCGCTGGGCACAGGCACAGGCACGAGGGTGTGGGTCAGAGCACAGAGCTGGCCTGGGGGTCAGGCAGGAGCCGGGCAGGGCTGGAGCTGCCCCTCCGCAGGACCCCGAGTGCTGGAGTGGACAGGGACGGTCCCCGCACGGGTCAGATGCGCCAGATGCGTGGGGACGGGGCGCTGCAGTCCCTGTGCCTCACGACGCCCACCGAAGAGGCCGTATACTGCTTCTACGGCAACGACTCAGACGAGGAGCCAACTGAGGCGGCAGTGGTGACACCCTCCCGGCGGACTTCTGCTATCCCCCGGGCAGTTAGAAAGGAGTGCCCGACTGGCAGGAAGGAGTCACAGGTCACACCGAAGGCCACACCACCTGCCCAGGCCCAGCCCAGCCTCATCGCTGATGAGACGCCGCCATGCTACTCCCTGAGCTCCTCTGCCAGTTCCCTCAGTGAGCCTGAGCCCGTGGTCACCAAGGCCCCAGGCCCCAGAGGCGGGCATGATGGCTCACCCAGCCCAAGGGCCCAGGCAGACCTGTTGCGGCGCTGCCTGGGCTCAGCTACATCCAGGCACCGGCTCCAGGCGTCAGGCCCACGGCGCCGCAAGCCCCGAGCTGCCTGGCCAGGTGAGCGGCCAGCACAGGGGTCCCGGGAGCCTGGTGAGGAGGCAGTGGGGTCAGACCATGCCTCAGACCTGGACAGCGTCGAGTGGCATGCCATCCAGGAAGGTGCCAACTCCATTGTCACCTGGCTTCACCAGGCGGCAGCGGCGGCAGCCACCTGTGAGGCCTCATCCGAGTCTGACTCCATCCTGTCCTTTGTGTCGGGGCTGTCGGTGGGCTCCACCCTGCAGCCCTCCCTGCACAGGAAAGGTCAGCAGCCCCAGTTGGAGGGCCAGGCAGGCAGTGCCACAAGGCTAGAGAAACGGGCGAACCTGGCCCAGCGCAGTGGTGGCCCCCGCTTGCCCTGCAGCCCTGGGAAATTGCGTAGTGCTCAGAAGACTGCGTCTGGGGTGCCGGCCGTGCTCCGAGGAAGGACGGTAATTTACATGCCAAGCCCAGCCACACGGGCCCAGCCCAGAGGTGGCCCCGGCCCCCACACCACACCGAGGAAGATGGGACCCCCAAGCCCCGAGCAGCTAGCAGCTCCCATCAGAGGCCCCGGTCCTGGGCAGCAAAGGTCTCGAAGCCTGCACCGGCCCAGCAAGATCTCAGAGCTGACCACCCTGAGTCCCCCCCAGAGGAGTGCCACACCACCCGCTCGCCTCACCAAGACCCCCTCATCCAGCTCCTCCCAGACCTCCCCCACCTCCCAAACCCTGCCCAGGAGGTCGCCCCTGGCAGCCCAGGCTGCGGGGCCCTTGCCAGGCCCTGGGGCCTCACCAGTGCCCAAAACGCCCACGCGGAACCTACTGGCCAGGCAGCACAAGACACAGAAGTCGCCTGTGCGGATCCCCTTCATGCAGAAGCCGGCAGGGAGGGTGCCACCACCCCTGGCCAGGGCAACCCCACAGCCGGGCACCAGGGGCCGGGCAGGGGCTGAGGGGAGCCTGGGCGCCCGGGGGGGCCGCCTGGGCCTGGTACGCACAGCTTCAGCCCGTTCCAGTGGCAGCGAGTCCTCTGAGCGGTCGGGCTTCCGGCGCCAGCTGACCTTCATCAAGGAGTCGCCTGGCTCGCTGCGCACACGCCGGTCGGAACTGTCCACAACCCAGGCCACCTCCGCCTCCCAGGGCGGCGCACCCTGCAGCAGCCGGTCTGCCCTGCCCACTGTCTTTCTCTGCTCCTCCCGCTGCGACGAACTGCGTGCCGTACCCCGGCCCTCCCCGTCCCGGCCGTCCCTGTCCCCCCGTCATCCCCCCACGGCCCGGCCCGCCCCCAGTCAGCGGCCACCCCGGCGCACTAGTTCCGAGAGCCCATCCCGCCTGCCCATTCGCATGCAGGCTGCACGGCCCGAGACAGTCAAGCGCTACGCCTCTCTGCCCCACATCAGTGTGGCCCGCAGGCCTGAAGGTGCCGCCCAAGGGCACGTGGCCGATGCTGCCCGCCGCAGCAGCGATGGGGAGGCCCGGCCCCTGCCCAGGGTGGCTGCACCGGGCAGCACGTGGCGTCGCATCCGGGACGAGGATGTGCCACACATCCTGCGGAGCACGCTGCCCGCCACTGCCCTGCCGCTAGTGGGCACCTCACCCAAGGAGGGCCAAGGCGGACCCCCACAGCGCAAAACCAGTGATGCAGTGGTCCAGACAGAGGACTTCGCTGCCGCCAAGACCAACTCCAGCACGTCTCCCAGCCTGGAGAGCAGGCCCCCCCCCCAGGCCCCAGCCAGCGGCCCAGCACCCCTCCTTGGCAGCGACGTGGATGGGCCAGGCCCTGCCAAGGCGCCTGCCCCCACCCCCTTCGTCCACGAGAGCCTGGGGGTAGCTGTCGGGGGCTTCCCCGCCAGCCGGCATGGCTCCCCCAGCCGCTCAGCCCGAGTCCCACCCTTCAACTACGTGCCCAGCCCCATGGTGGCATCCACCGACTCAGCTGTGCAGAAAGCCCCTGCCCCTGCTGACCTTCTGGAACAGTGAGTGTCCTGAACCAGTCTTCCAGGACACTGTCTCTGGTGGAGGGCCACCAGGTTACCCCAGGGTGGTCTGGGATCTGCCTGCCTACCTGGGGCCCCGCCCACGGAGCCCCATCCCAGCCCGAGTGGCCTCACATCTCACGCTTGCTTCTGTGCCGCAGGGCCTCAGGGAGGAAAGGGGCCTCGGGCTGGACTTCAAGTCCATGCTTGGCCCACATACAGAAACCACCCTCCCAGACCCCAGCCCGGTTGGGCGCGGGCCTCAGGAGTGGGAGCCAGGGAAGGTAACTGCGCCTTCCCGAGGTGGCAGAGGGGCTGCGGAGCATGGCGCCATCTAGTGCCCGCCAGCTGGGCCCACAGCAGCACACGCGGCCCCGGGACAAAGCCTGTAATGATGGCAGCCGCCAGGCATTTGTTAATAAGGACTCTGCAGGTTTGTTTGTATTCTCAGCGCGACGTGTGCTGAGCCCTGCAGAGACGGCGTCACCTCCTCACCTGACAGTGACATTCAGGGAGCCTGGGGCTGGTGGACAGAGGGGGTGTTGTCAGAACTGCCTAGAAGGGGCAGAGGAGGGCGAAGGCAGGCCGGCCTGGGTGATGCGGGACCACCCATGTCCCCTCTCCTGGCTGAGGGGGTGCTGGTTGCCAGCAGAGGAGGAAGGGGAGGAGGGGACAAGGGAGGGGCGTGGAGTCAGGACCAGTTGTGGTGGGCCAGATGCTGTGGGAAGGAGGATGAGAGTCACAGTGGCATCAGTTCAGTTTGGTGACAACAAAGCCCTGGATGTAGTACCGGGACTGGGGTGGAGCTGGCGTTGGGCCTCTGGAGGAGACACAGGGCCCAGAGCCCTAGGACCACGGCCCAGCCAGCGCAGGCCTGGGCTGCCGGGCTGCTAGTGTGGGTGCCAGAGCAGGTGGAGAGACGGAGGGCAAAGGGAGCCTGGGAGGCCTCGCGTCCTCCCCTCACTCCTGCCAGTGTGGGCCTGGGAGGCTGCTGGGGTCCCTGCTCAGGGACCTCGAGGGAGCGCGCCTTCCTGCAGAAAGAGCCAGTGACCTTTTTCCTGCTCTGGGAAGGAGCTGCTGTTATAGCTGCCCTGCAGAGAGCTGCTCCAAGGGGCCGGGGAGCAGAAGCTGTTTGGGGAGACTAACAACCCAAGGGTAACTCCATGACTTTAAGTCCCTTCTCTGAGAGGAGGGGAAGCGGGGTTGAAAGTCAGGTGGAAGTACAGAAGGAGTCCCATCCCCACCCACGGAAGGAGCTGACCCGGGAGCAGAAGTGTTTCCTACGGCAGGAACATCCTCAACTCCAGGGACAGTGGGCCATGCTGACCCTAGCACCCACAGACAACGCGGCGGTGCTGCAAACACATCTGTGTCACATTGTATTACAAATCCCGGAATGCCCTGTACTGCAGCATAAATGCCACAGGGAGGACAGAAATGGCTGGGCGCACTGAATGTTCCTCCTGTGACCAAACTTCCCACGACGAGCTGGCACGCAGCGCACAGTGGCCATCACGGCTGAGAAGGGCATTGCACACGCCCACAGCTGACCCCTTGGAACACACGGGGGAGGGGGGGTCTCAGATGTCTCAGAGACCACGGGTTCCTGACCCCATCTGTAGCCTGAAGGGACAGGATTGAGTGGTCTCAACTTTTTGGATGCAGGGCCTATCAGACGTCCACTCTCACACTCGCCCCTGGCCAGCCTGCCCCCAAGGTGACCTGGCAGAAGAGGAAGTGGCCCAGACCCACCCCCAGCTCTCCCAGCCATGGGGGATCTGGGCTGGTGGGGCCTGGGGTGGGCACATCCATGCACTGTGAGACCCTGGGTGGTGCTCTCAACGCCCTGTGCCTCAGTTTCCCCATGTAGGCCATGGGGAGAACTCCCAGAGCTACCTCTCCAGCAAACACAGTGTCTGCCGTGACTGCGGGATGAGGCCACTCCCTCTGCCAGCCCCTTGTCTGGCCCAGCCTGAGAAGAGGGCAGTTCCCACCTCAGCCAGCGTGCAGGGAGCTCATGCCCCGTCCACGTCCGGCGGCCACTTTAGCCTTCGCTGTCCTTCTGTGGTGGGGGCATAGCCACACCTTACAACCTGGCCAGACAGGATGGTGGGGGCCCTGAGCCCTGAGGCACAGTGGTTTTCTAGACAACTGGTTCCAGACCGGAGCTGGAGGAGGAAAGTCTTAGGACCCAAAGGATGTCTCCCATGAAGGCTTTATCCCCTTGGGGCTGCTCGGCCACCTGGCCACGCTGAGGAGACCCCATCTGCCTTGGGAGCCTCCCCTACCCGTAACCTCGGGACCCCACCACCAGCTGGGTGCTGAATTCGGGGCAATGCACCCACAGTGCAGCATTACCTCACCCCTTCTGCCCTCGTCTGTCACCTAGCCCAAGCTTGGTTGTCTTGGTCCGTGCCCCTCCATCCCCCTACGTCTCTGCTATGTCTCTGCCCTGGGTCTCTGCAGTGTTACAGGACACGTGTAAATACGTACAGCCCTGTCTCCCCTCACTCAACCTAAAGCCATTGTCTGGCGGAAGGAAGGCGCGGAACCAGGCGTCTTATGTGCACCTTTAATAAACGGAGCTGTTGAATCACGTTCCATGCAGTTGTTTCCAAATGGGTGAGGATTTGGGGTAGGAGGACTTTGGGGGTTTTCCAGCCAGGTCGCCCGCCCAGGGATGCAGAGTCAGACTGTAGGATTTGTGCAGGGAAAGCACTCAGGATGGGTGAGTGCAGGGAAAGGTAGCCGAAGTGTCTCCACCTGATCCTGGGTGCACTCTGGAGGGTGCACAGAAGGATATCTTCCAGACATAAGCAGGTGAGCCGAGGGTCCCTGGACAGGGAGCCTCACTGTCCACTGCCCTAACTGCCAACATTTTCGGAATGCCCGTGCCCCCATGGGTTTCAGGGGTCTGTCAGGCTTTAGCAGGTACCCCTTAAGGGGCAAGAGAAACCCTTCCTGGGATGCTGGGGTCACCCATGTCAGGGCCCTCCCTGTGGGTCCCAGCGCTACCCTGAGCTCCTGGGACCCCTACAAAGGAGTGGCTCACCATCCAGGTTGCCAGTGGCAGCAGAGATTTCAGCAGGAACTCAATGGGGACACCTATGATGGGCCTGGCCTGCCAGGATGGAAGTGGCCGTATAAGGGCTCAGGACGGGGGACTGACTAGCTTGTCTTATCATGGAAGCTAAGGTCAGCACCCACATCTGATGGGTCTCATAGCCAACAGGCTGGTCCTGTTCTCCCTGACAGTGAACCAGACAGACCAGTGCTGCCCTGGGAAGCGCCCACACCTTAGGCTGGGGTACTTGGGGGCACTGGAGGCCCCATTTCAGATCTGGGCCTTGCTGGTCCATCGCTCCTCACATGGCCAGGGCCACCAGAAGAAAGAAGCCCTATCCTCTTCTGTAACCTCTGGGGTGCTGTAATTCAGACAGAGACAGGCTCAGTCTAATTGGTCAGTGAAGCAGAGTCGCCAGAGGAAAGGAAAGAAGGAAGGGTGCTGGCGCCCCACACCAAGTCCGGTCTGGGCTGGCGGCGACCGGGCCCTAGGAGAGCAGCCCAGGGCTGAGCAGCATCCACAAGGCCTGACCCGACCCTCAGGCAGACAGCTGAGGCAGCACTGGCCCTGCTGAAACCACGCACAGCAGGCTCTGTCCCCTGGGGTCCCTAGGCCACAGAACAGAGAGCCCAGAATAGGCTTCTGGGACACGGTCCCCATCTGAGGTGTGCCAGGCTAGGTGTTATGGGTAGGACCAAAAGTTCCAGTGGGCCATGGGTGCCCTGCCGGGGGGGAGGCCATGTGCTCAGGTGAGTCCAAGGACCAGGTCAGCCTAAGGAGGCGGCTGCGGCTCCCGGCAGTACCACCCGCTTCACCTGGCCAATGTCCTGCTCCAGCTCCTGGCCAGCTCGTCGCAGGTCCTCACACCTCTGTCTTAGCTCATCACCCGCCTGCTGTAGCCGCTGGTTGGCAGCCATGTAGGCCCGGCTCTGCTGGTAGAGCTGCTCCTGCTGGTCCTCAGGGTTCTCAGCCCTCCCAGAGGGGCCTGGAGAGTCTGGGGACAAGACACAGGTCGCTGGTCAGGGAGGGGCCAGGAGAAGACTCAGTTTATCCCCCTACAAAGCATGAGACTGGAGGAGACAGAGAAGTCACAGAAGAGACCTTGCCTGAGGGCAGACACCCGCTCCTGTAAAGGGTGCTGACCCCAGAATGGTCCCTGCTCTCAAAGCCTGAGATGTAACGTCCCGTCCACCAGAAACCTGCCCAGTGGCCATACAACCTCGCAAAATCCACCACTCAGTCAGGAGGCTGCAAAGGCCCCTGTGGACACGTATCTCCTGATGATCCCACGCCCTAACGACAGTGTGGCCAGCACTAAGGGAGGTGGTTAGGGGTAGCCAGGCAGAAAAAGCACAGCTGCGGGGTCACCCTGAGGGCAGGTCCAGGTCCTGTCCACTCTGGCTGGTCCTGTGCGTGAACAGGGATAATGTGGCCTTCCCCACTCCGCAGCTGTCTGCAGCCACAGCCCAGCAGGCCGGGCAGCTGACACAGGCCCTGGAAACTGCTATTTGACTAACAGTCACGTTCCCCACCTGCTTTAGTGGTGAGGCAGGAAACGCCAGATGACAGACACGGAGACTAAGTATGGCCCTAGACGACCACACCGGCCAGCAGGAATAGGCCTTCTTCCTTGAGTGGGCCCCAGCATGGCCCATGCCTAAGTTTCCCCACCCTCTGAATGCTGGCGGACCTGCCCATGACTCTTCAGCTGGGGCTCAAGCAGCCTCAGATGACCCAGGCCATGGATAACTGCAGCTTCTGTTCCTAGGGCTGCCTGTGCAACAGAACATTCCAGTGATGGAAAAGTCCTCCATCCAAACTGTCCAATACGGCAGCCACGAGTGCCTCCTGAGCACTTGAAATGTGGCCACCTGGAGCAAACAACCGAATTTTCTACTATCACTTAATTTAAAAAATGTTTCCCAATTGAAGGATTCATTCAAGATGGTGGAACAGAGTAAGACACCACTGGGAAAAAAACGTTTCCCATAGCGTTTCTCACCTCCTATTACCCACAAGACCCATGTTTACTGTCTCAGGTCCTCTAGAATGGCCCCAAGGCAGCACTGTCATCTCTTTGGTTCACCTCTTCACCCCAGTGCTTAAAACACCACCTTGCATATCAGAGATTCTTAATAAAAGTCCATTGCATGAAAGCCAATCTCATCCACCAGGACACGGAAGTCACCCAACAACGTAGGCCACAGCCATTCGCCACTTACCTGCTTCCGTCTTCTGCATGATGGATTGACCAGCTCCGTCCACAAAAGGCCAGACAATAACCAAGTTTGGCTTTGCAGGTCCGTTGCGCCTGTCCCGCCTACCCAAACCTGCCACTAGTCCTGAAAGCCAAGTCCACACGCCCACGAGTGGCTGTGGCTGTGCCCCCAAACAACCTCTGGACACTGAAATTTGCATTGAATGCCATTTCCACTTGTGAAGAAATAGTCCCCCCGCCGGAATTAAGAAACACAGAATCCCTTCTTAGCTTCCTGGCCTTACAAGAAAAGGCAGTGGGCAGATTTGGGGGCGCGCTGTCTTTGGGGGCAGGGGTCCTAGACGCCCCTCTGAAGATGCGCCCCACTTTACGTGCGAGGAGGGGGCTCAGGGAGGACGAGGCTCGTAGCAGTCGCTGCTCCGAATCCCACGGTTTCCCCGGAACTGCTACCCGAGGCTGGAGCTGGGGGCGCTCCGCCACCCCGTGCTGCTGGGGTCTCGGGGCGGCCTCTGCCCTGCCCGTCCTGGGCTCGCCCTACCTTCCGGCGCCAGCGCGGTGAAGACGGGGTCCTCGGCGGACGCCCCCCGCACGTCCTCCAGGATCTGCTCCACCGTGGGGGGCGCCGGGCGGGTGGGCAGCACCACACGCTTCTTGGCCTTGGAGCCCATCCCTGTAGGCGGAAGAAGGGAAGAGTTAACCAGGACGTCCACCTCTCGGCCCTTGCCTGCGCCATTCCTCTCGCCCAGCGAACTTCTACGTCCGCCCTGCCCCGCCCCTCGGGGCTCGCCCTTCAGCATCCGGCTCCACCTCCGCCTCAGTTTCCCCGCTGAAGCACCTAGAGCCGCAGCCGCCTCACTTGGGTGCAAATCTCGGGCTAAGGGCACCTCAGCTCAGCTACTTCCGCTTCTGGTCGCAGCACGGCCCCGCCCCCAGGCCCGGCGTACTTCCGGCCCCTCCTTCTTCCGCCCGGCCTTACCGCGAGGCCACACCTCCTCTTAAAGAGGCCGCGCCCTGCGACCCTGTGCGATCCGGGAGGCGCTGCGACTGGACCAGAACCAGGAAGGACGCCGCGTCGGCGCCCCCACTCCCCTAGCCGGACCGGCCTGGAAGTTCAAGGGGTGGGCGCGGGATCCACTCCCGGCTTCCCTCGCTGTGGAACAAAGCATCCGACGCCCAGTTTTCTGCAAAAGGGGGACACAGCCCCCAACCCACGTGGCTGTGGTGGAAAGAAAGTCCCTGTCCACGCAGTGTGGCCGGGCGCACAGTGAGCGCGCAGTGAACGCTAGCTGCGCCATTTACCAGCGAGGTGGCGCCGGACGCACGCCAGCATCTCACCTGTGGGATCCGGTCGAGGTCGCCCCTCGGACCACTAAAACCATGGCCCCACCTGGTGGCTGGTGCTGGGCCATCACCGTGGTCCAAGCCCCCTTTGCTAGGATAGGAAGACAGGCCCAAAGCAGGAGCAAGCTTTGTTTTTAACAGCTTTATTGAATGTAATTCACATACCACAAAGTCCACCTGTTTCATGTGTACAATTATGTGGTTTGGGGATATACTGATGTGGGACATTTCTGTGAGAGCCGGGATCGTGGTCTCGAGAAACCGAAGAATGGAAGCTCGGACCAGGGAGAGGCAAGGACTTGCAAAAGAGGATAGTTTATTAAAAGTAAAGAGTCGCAGCTCTCCAGCGAGAGGGGGTCCCGACGGGGGTGCCCAGCGGCAAAGGCAAAAGCCTCTTATATCTTCTCTTGCCCACTTGAAGAAGGGAGCTGGCGCCTCCTAATGGAATTTGTCTATCAGGTTTGCTCTGTTCGCCCATCCTGAAGGGATTAACGAAAATAACCCATTCCTACTTATCAGATTGCTCTGTTTGGCCAAAAGGGATTTACGAGATAACTTATTAACCTTAACCTCAAGGCTCCGTTACATTTTGTCCTGGAGTGAAGGAACCATTGCAGAACCTGGAGTTTCAGGATATGGCTGCCTTTGTTTATTGTGCCAGGGACCTTCCTGTCTGCCTAACAACACGCTAACTAACCTGTCTCAATATGAGCTGTGATAAAAAAAAAAAAACTACAGTGAATGCTGGGGTGGCTGGTTAGCTCAGTTAGTTGGATCATGGTGTTAGTAGCACCAAGGTTGCCAGTTCGATCCCCTGCATGGGCCACTGTGAGCTGCGCCCTCCTTAAAAATAAATAAATAAATAGACATTTTATTAAAAAAAAAAAACATACAGTGAGTGCTGCTGTTGAATGCCACCCAAGAAAAAGGCAGAGATCGAAGTGGCACGTTGAACCTCAGTAACAGTGTGTGACAAGTTTCAACTTGTTCAGTGCAGTCAGGTGTGAGCTACGGTTGAGAGAAGGTGTCCTCCATCATGACAATGCTCCGTGTCACACATCACTTCTGGTACAGCAATTTCTGCCAAATAAAAACATTATGGTGTGTCCTCATCCACCTTATTCACCGGATCTGGCACCGTACAACTTCTGGCTCTTCCCCAGTCAAAATGACCATGAAAGGTAAACGTTTTGAATTGATTTCAGGACATTGAGGCAGCCACGACAGCACAACTAAAGACAATACTAAAAAGGAGTTCCAGAACTGCTTCAGAAAGTGACAAGAATGATGGAGTGTGTTCAAAGCAAGGGGGATTTATGACAATGTGTGTTTTACTGTAATAATTTTTTTTTATTTAAACATTCACCACATTGTTTGATCACACGTCATATGTATATTTACAGTTATACAACCATCACAACAGTCTAATTCTAGAACAAGATGAGTGGGGGAGCTGGTAAGGACTCTGGGGGAGAGAGCGGAGCACGTAAGACCACCTGTATCCCCACCTGATGGATGTGAGCCCCTGGAGGGCAGGATCTGTGTCTGCCCTGTTCTTTGGTACATTCAGAGCCTGGTACACAGTAGGCACTCAATAAATTGGGTTTCTTTGGTACCAAAATGTTTTACATTATATTTGTATGGTTCTTCTCCAGTTCAATAAATGCTTTCTATTGCAATTTTTTAAGTTGAGGTAAACTTCACAAAATGTAAAATTCACCCTTTTAACGTGTACAATTCAGCAGTTTTAGTATATTTACAAGGTTGTGCAACCATCACCACTATCGAATTCCAAAATATTCTCATCACCCCCAAATAAGCCCCATTCCTATCAGCAGTCACCCCCACCCGCCTTCCCAGTCCCTGACAACCGCTAACCCACTTCCTGTCTTTGGATGTGTCTTTTCTGAACATTTCACATAAGTGGAATCACACTGTGTGGCCTTGTGTGTCTGGCTTCTCTCACTGAGCATCATATGTTCAAGGTCCATCCACGTTGTGTGAGTGTGGGTGCCTCTCTCCTTTTCACGGCCGAGTAAACTCCAGTGTGCAAATGAAACACACTGTGTTTGTCCGTTCCTCTGTGGATGGACACTTAGGTTGCTTCCATCTTTTGGCCATTGTGAATCCTGCTGCTGTGGACATCTTTGTACAGGTGTTTGTGTGGATGTCTGCTTTCAGTTTTTCTGGGTACATACCTGCAAGTGGAATTGCCAGGTCACAGGGTAACTATGTTTAATTGCCTGTGGAATTGCCTGACTGTTTCCCAAGGGGCTGCCCCAAGCCAGCTTATTTTGCATGCTTACTGTGTGCCAAGCAGGAAAACTGCCTTGTGATCCTCATAAACATTTGGTGAGACCGGTGCTAGACTTGGTGCTGTGGCACAGGTGAGGCCACGGAGGGTCCGAGAGGGAAGCTAGGGGCCCCTAGCCAGACAGCCTGGTCCTAGGGATAGGGGCCAGCTAGGGGCTGGGCTGCCGTGAGACTGGGTGTGTGGACAGGACAGGGAGGAAAGCTGGGGAAGACAAGGTAGGGAGACGAGGCTGTCTCCTCCGTGGCTGGCCAACTGCTTCTACAGGGCCCAGCTGGGCACCCGTGTCTGCTCCCCAGGCAGATCTAGGCCAGGGCTCCATGTCTGTGTCTGGTTTCAAGTGCTGAGGCATCAACCTCCCACTGCCCAGCTGCAAAGAACTGGACAGCCTCGCTCTTCAAGGCTTGAGGTTGGTCGACTGAGCCCGGTAGCCAAGCAAATTTCCATACTCCCAGGGCCACAGAAGAGGGTATTCTTGGGGGTCTGTGGGCTCCTGCAACAGGTGAGGCCTGCCCCATCAAGCCCGAGTGAAGCCCCATGGTCAAGGGCACAGGCCAGCCTACACTCATGGAAATCCCCTCCCAACTCTGAAAATCAGGATGAACGTGTCCTCACTCCATCAGTGTGTGTGAAGACAGATATGGGACATTTAATAGTTCACTCTGCAGCCCCTTTCCCAACCCACACCTCAGAAACCTCTTTGTGTTCCGGACAGGTGGGTAACCCACTTTACAGATGACGAAGTCAAAAACATGGGGAGGGAGACAGCAATATACCTCCAACCAATAATTCCCTCAGCTTCCCAACAGCCCTCAGGGAATGGAGAAGTATACATGTTGGAAGCTCCTAGACACACTTCTCTTAGTTCTCAGTGTCAACAGGATGGGTGTGGGGAATGTGGGGAAATGGGGAGGTAGGTCAGCAGGGGGCTGGGCCCTAGGAGCGTGCAGGCATCACAAGGGACCCCTGCCAGCTCTCACCTCCAACAGCTGGGTTCTCTGGGCCCCAGGTTGATCTCCGTTTCTTTGTGGGCTGCTAAGTCCTCCAGGGGCTGATGGCTGGGGAAGACAATTTCTAAGCAGTGTACCAGGGGAATCCCCAACCATGCCAGCAGAATGGGCGGCCCGCCCATGCCCCAAAGGAGACCACAGACTTGGCACCTCCTGTTCAACCTTTATTTGCAAATTCTGAGGTCAGACATGGTGTCTGAGACTCTGGACAGTGTCACTGGCTCTGCTTCTACCCCTCCCCCCTTGCCCCACCAATTCAGGGGTAGGGAAGGGATGGCCCCATCCCCACCACCCCAACCCCACTGTGTAACTAGATCTCTTTCTCTCTCTCTCTCTCTCTCTCTCTCTCTCTCTCTCTCTCTCTCTCTCTCTTTCTCTCTCTCTCTCCTGGACCTGCCGAGGGTTGCAGGATTCCATGAGGGCCACCTGTGGCCTTCCAGCCTCATTGGCCAACCAGGGCTTTCCAGGGGCAGGTTCTTGCCCTGGGCGCTCATCTGGAATGAGGGAGCAGGACAGCAGTGCTCATCAGGGGCCTAGGCCAAGGTGAATGTTGACTCTCCTAGCCAGATGTCTCCGGGGTCCAGCCAGCAGCTGTACTGGGGTGGTCACAGGGGTGGCTTCTGGCATTGGCAGGACCGACACACAATGGAGGGCAGCTCAAGGAGAGGATGCTGTAGAGGAAGGGGCTCCCAACGGCCACAACCAGCAGGGTCCGCATCATGGCCTGGGCTGGGCCAAGGTGGCAGCGGCAGGGGTGGGCAGTCGTGGTGGGCTGGGGGTGGCAGTGGGGGTGGCAGGCCCCAAGCAGGAGCCCCAGTGCTTATCCAGGTGTAAGGTGGAGAGCAGGTGGTGCAGTCGAGTGGGGAGCTGCCGCGGCAGGTGTAGCAGGAGGAGTGGCAGCTGGAGCATACACGCAGGGTGGGCACTGCCAGGCGTTTTGGCCCTGTGGTTATGGCCTGGTGGGTGTGATTGAAGTACCGTGGCGGGCAGTGGGAGAGGCAAAGGTGGCCCAGGATGTAGGCGGGGCTGTGGCATTCTGCACAGGGAACATGGACACGGGGGTGAGGCGGAGACGTGTTGCCCTGGCCACCCACCCACCCAGGGCTGCACACACACACTGTCAGCAGGCATGCCATGCCGCGCCGGGCACTCACCCTGGCACAGCCCCTCTGTGTCCCGCTGCACACACGCGCTGCTGGTCACCTGGGGTCCCGTGGGCCGTGCTGTCATGTCCTCAGTTGTCCCATAGAGCAGCAGTGTGTAGCGGTACAGTGTCCCTAGGCAGGGGTTGCAGTGGGGATGGGGAGGAAGGAGGGAAGCTGTGGGTGGCCTGATCGTGCCATTCTGGGCTCCACTCCCCAGCCACCCCCACCCCACCCTGGAGCCTCAGACTCAGGTGGTGCCCTGGCCACCCAGGACCCACTGTAGGACACCTACAAGGCACTAGACATGCCCGCTCACAGTCTCTTCAAGGAGACCACTGGGAGCCCCTCTGCAGTAGGTACCGAGCCTGGCTGCAGAGCCCCCACCTATGCCCACGCCTCACCTGTGTTAAAATAGTAGCCCTTGTTTTCCAGGCCCAGGGTCCACAAGCCCCGTGGGTCCTCGTCCCAGAAGTGGGTGGACATAAAGATCCAGTTGTTGTAGCCTTGGCCGCTGATGTCGAAGGGCCTGGGACAGACAGATGGGGGTGGGCAGCAGGGGGGCGTCTCAACCAGTTACACAGGGGCCAGGGAGGCACGGCGAGCGTCTGACTGTGGTGCCAAGTGCTGGCTGCGGACTGGCTTCCGTGGGACACAGGCCGCACCTGACCCCACAGCACACTTGGCCCTTCCTGTGCAGACCCACACGGCCAGGCCCCCTGCCCCCCCGGCCCGCGCACCTGATGGCCACCAATGTGGAACGGGTGCCCATGGGGCTGGTGAGTGAGATCTCCAGGTCCCCGCGGCGGCTATAGGACAGTGACAGCTGCACCTGTACGTGCTCCAGCGAGCGAATGTAGTTGGTGTGGCCAGCACAGGCTGACATTTTCTTCCTCAGGTGTGTCAGTGGCAGGATGGGGCTGGGGGTGGTGTGCAGGGTCAGAGCCAGCCTGCCAGCCTGCTGCAGGAAGGGTGGCCAGCAGGCGAGGTCTGCGCTTACATCTGGGGCCACCCTCTGGCTTTACAGATGGGTAAACTGAGGCCTCAGGGCCTGCCTCCCATGGGTCTGCCCCCTGGGTGTTAATTACAGGTGTGGGGGAGGTCTGGAGAGGTGACAGGTGTGAGGGGAGGGCTGGGGAGGTCACAGCTCTGAAGGCAAGCCTGGGGAGGGGGCAGGTGTGCAATGGCGGGGGCTGAGGACGGTGCTCACGTGGGGGTATGCAGGACCCGAATGACGCACTTCTTCTGGGGCCGTGTGGGCAGCCACGTGCGCGCCAAGTCCACCAGCACTCTGGCATCCAGGAGCCCGTAGCCGTAGTGGTGGCTCACTGCACGGAGGGGTGGATGTCACTTGCGCGGTGGGCACGATGTCCCCACCCACCACCTGGCCCTGCTGCACCTTGGCGTCCCACGCCGTTGGTGGTCCAGTCCTCGGCCTGAAGCTGTGCCCGCCTGGACGCACGGACCACCAGGTGCTGCATGTCCCTCCATGTCAGGAACGGGCTGGGGGCGGGTGGGGCTGTGAGCTGGGGCCGCACCTGGGGAGCCAGGGCGCTGGGCGGGCCCCACCATCACCTACTTGGCTTCCAGAGCCAGGGCAATGATGCCCGCAGCCAGCGGCGCTGAGGCTGAGGTGCCCGTGTGCTTGTCGGTGCACTGGTGATGCAGGTCTGTGGTGACCTGCGGGCGGGGACAGGGGCTCGGGCCAGGGCGCAAGAACACGCGGCCCTTGTTTACGAAGCACCAAGGCCTCAAGAAGGCACTGCAGAGCGTTACAACAGGCCGGGGGCTGAGCGCCTCAGCAACAAAGGGCCGGGGGTATGAAGGGGCTGGGCACTGGGACCCGTGTCTGTGCTCCACCACTGCAGGGGCAATCCTTGGGAGGAGTAAAGATGAGGGGACAGGAGGGAAGATGGGGGCAAACAGGAGGGAAAGTGGGATTCCAGGGGGAAGGTAAGAGGACTGGAGGAAGGTGGGGGCCAGGAAGAAAAAGGGGACGGGGGAAAAGCAGGGACCAGGATGGGTTAGGCAAGGTGGACATGGTGGCGGGGTCCACTGCTCACGATTTGGGGGTCGGTGACAATGCCACTGCTGTAAGTGGTGGTAAGGGTGGAGGCACAGGCCTCGCTGTACCAGGGCACGTGGCCCTGCCGGGTTGTGCTGCCCACAGAGAGTGTGTGGATGCTATTGGTGTAGCCGTCACAGTTGCAGTTGTCATAGTGCAGGCCACCATTGCCTGACGCCCAGATGAAGAGTGTGCCCAGACCCCCGCGGCCCTGCATTTGAGGACAGAGATGGGGACAGGGGGTGGAGTGTCAGCACCGTGAACAGGCACAGGCCTTGTATGGCCCCAGGCCGAGCTCACCTTGGTAACACCACGCCTGAAGGCCTCCCGGGTGAGGATGCCTGGGCCGTCCACTGTGCGGCCATCATCCTCGGGGCCCCAGCTGGCACTGTAGATGTGAATGTGCTGCGGCTGCAGGCTCAGCGACTGGGCCTCGATGACATCGGTGATGGTGCCATCCAGCATTCGCACGCCTGCACAGGTGGGTGTTGGGCCTCGGCGGACAGCCCCGCCTGCACCACAACCCATCCAGGCCAGCTCCAGCCACCCTGGCAGGGCCCTCTCCCCACCACCAGGGAGTGGGGGGGGGGTCTGTGCTGGGGGGGTGGCGCGCTCAGCTCTCCCCACCCTGAGTCTGGGGCTCTGCATTGCCCAGTGGCAAGGGTGTGGCCGTGAGAGGCTTCCTCCCCTGGTTGATCTGACAACTCTCCTTGGCATTGCCAGCCACCCAGCGCCACCCAGTCCAGCCTCTGCCCATCAGTACCTCCAATTCGGGCGTTGTAGGCGACGCCTATACCGCAGAACCCGTTGTTAGCTATGGCTGCCACTTCCCCAGCACAGCGAGTTCCATGCCTGGCCCCAAGGCAGAAAGGGGTTCCCATCAAGGAGCCCTGGCCCCCAAAGGGCACCAGGGCTACCCCCAGGCCCTATGGGATGCTGGCTCACCGGTTCTCCTCACTGGGTGTGTATCGTGGCTGGGGGTCCGGGTCATAGTCGTTAAAGTCATAGCTGGCCAAGGGGTCCTGGGGGTGGGGTGGGGATGTGAAGGGGGTGGGGTAGTCTGTGGGACAGAGGCAGACCCCCCTTCCCAACCTGTCCCTCCCGGGGCTCACGTAGTTGGCCCAGAGATCCGGGTGGTCCTTCTCGATGCCGTCGTCCAGTATGGAGACCACGATGCCCTGGCCTGACAACCCCTGGCTCCAGACCTGCAGGATGTTCAGGTCCGGCTGGACCTGGTTGTTCTGTGCCGGGTGGGGCTGGCGTCAGTGGGGACCCAGCACAACCCCAAACCATCGCCTGGCCCAGCCCACTTACCATATACCACTGCTTAGAGAACCAGGGGTCCGTGGGCACCATCAAGGAGCGCTTCACCCGCCATCGCAGTGTCTGCTGCTCAAACCACTGCACCTGAAGGGGGTACACGCCAAGGCAGGCGCTGGACCCATCGATCTTGCCTCACACCCATGCACTTTAGAGGGTCCTGGCCCATGGACCAAGGAGGACATGCCTCTCTGAGCCCTTCCTGCCAATTCTAGTCAAAGGCCTGTGTCTAGGGTCTGTCCGGGCTGCCCGGGCTGCTTCCCGGGGTCTACTAAGGAGCGATTGTCATTGGGGCTGTGGTTGGTGTGGCATGTGTGTCTGTGTTGCGACTGCTTGTGCTGGGACCTTGTGTTTGCTGGAGCTGCTCTTCAGGGTCCCCATGTGCCTGGGGCTCTGCCTTCAAAGGGGGCCAAGGCCCTTGGAGCCCCCATTCCCAGGGCCCACAGACACATGGCTACTTCCCAGGGATCTGTCCTCTTCCCTGCAGAGGCCAGTTCTCTCTACCACCCCCTTTACCGTGCAGGACACCCTTGCATACCCACTTCCTCCCTGGTCCTACAGCTGTACCCCTGCCTCAATAAACCACTTAAGAGCACACAGCAGCAGTGCTCTCTGTCAAAATCCTCCCATGGCTCCCTACCGCCCTCTCCAGGGCCCACAATGCCCTTCCTATCTGTCCCCCACCAGCCTCTCTACACTGCTGCCACAGTGGCTGCCCCACCTAGGCCTTTGCACGTATTGTTCTGCCTCCCTGGGGCTGCTGTTCCTCCTTTCTTGTTGATCTCCCACCTGTCCCCCAAACCAATTCCTGTCTCCCTCACCCCCATCTAAGCAATCAGGGCCATCATCTCCCCATACTGTGCTCCAATCTTGGGAGCTGGCCCTGACTTCTCTCCCTCAGTCACATGCACCTAATCCATCAGCAAGCCCGGCCTCTCTCTTGCAAACATCTCCAAGTGGCCACTTCTCTCTGTGGCCAGTTCTCCAGGTGGGTTTCGAAACGTCAAGCTTCTTGCCTCCTTGCTGATCAGCCCCCCAACCCAGCCCATACCTCTTTGTGGCTCCCAAGCACTTGCTAGACTCAGTTTCAAATCCTCAGCTTGGCTTCTAAGGCCTTTTCCCTATCTGTCATCTTTCTGAGCATCTGGAAACCCGGTTCTGGTGCCAATTCAGTCACGGCCTTATTGAGTGACTTCAGACAGGATTCTTCCTCTTTGGAACTGTTTCTTCCATCACAAAACTGGCCAATTCCCCCTTGTATACCCCATGAGCTAGCATGTTATCTGCCCCTCTTTATGGGGCACCTTGATCTGTCAGGATGAAACAAAGGAGGGATGAGGGGAGCATTGGGGGCAGGGGTTTGCGACAAGAATTATATCTTTGTGCCAGGCCCTGGGGTGAGCACTGAGCCCATGCTTGGTCATTTGCTTTCCACAGATGTTCCCCATCTGAATCCCCACTGTATAGACTGGGGGGCCAGGTGGAGACCACGACTCAGAGCAGGTAACTTGTGAAAGGTCACAGCCATTCGTAACAATCACAAGAATAACAGGAGGTGGCTGAGACCACAAGTGGGCAGCCTCGAGGCCAGGTTCACCTTAGGGTCTTTCTTCAGGCGCAGGCGGTGGCTCCAGTGCGGGGTCAGGGACTGCTGGGCCACGCCCCGGTGCCGCAGGTGGAAGTAGTGCCCGTCAGGGAAGATCTGGGAATGTGGAGAAGCAGTAGCTTCGCTAGGACGGGCTCCCCTGATGGAGCCCCCGCAGGACAGGGACCAGCCCCTTTGCTTGCTTCCTCTCCCAACCAGGTGGCCACTTGGAGGCTATGAGTGCCCTCTGCGGGTCCTAGAATCTTTAGTTGGTCGAAGCAGGGATGGACTGGGGGTTCTTGATATTGAAGGGACTTGGGTGACCCCCCTCCCGTCAGTCGGGGCCTGGGGTCTTGGGTTGTCTCGCCCCCGACCCCTACCGGTCCATCTGGGTCCCACCCACCTGTCCCATGTTGACGAAGCCGAATTTGCGGGCTAAGCGCTCGGCCTCCCGGTAACCCTGGGACACTCGCACGGCCCAGCTGCTGACATAGATGGGGACCCGGGCCGAAGCCCACCCCACAGCCAGGAAACAAACGAGGACCAGGCTCAGGGTCAAAGCCAGGCGCAACCAGTGAACAGTCCAGGCAGGCCGCATGGCGACGGGGGCGGAGCCGGGGTCTACAAATATCCCTCCCCCTGGCCAAACCGCCGAATTGGTCCAAAAGGCCGCCCCGCCCCCGACGCCATAGCAACCCCTGAAAGGCTTCAACTCCCAGGGGGCCTTGCGGCTCCCCATTGAGGGGCGAAAAGATCCGACAGAAATGGGAGGGGGAACACACGCTTGCCCTGGTTTTTTGCAGACCCAAACCCTCTGGAGCCTCAGTCTCCCCATTTGTACAATAACCCAATTCTTCCGACTCAGAGGAGCGGGTTCACTGTTACAATGATTGACCCGCCCCTTTATTTAGCCCCCCCCGCTTTTCTACATACTCCTCCCACTAAAAAATATCAGCCCTGCCTCCTCTCCAGCCCAACCAGAATCGTTCTTTCGAGTAAGTTCCGCCTCCTCAATTTAGCTCCGCCCTTCAGATTCCGTCCCGCCTCCTTTATGACCACCCCTCCTCTGTTCTTGCCAATGAATGCCTTCCCGTTTCTCCAATCAGCTCGGGCTTTTCTCAGGCCCCTCCCACAAGTTCCGCCCACCCCAGCACGCTTCGCTCCCCCAGCTCCACCCACACAAAGGCTCAGCCAATAATCCAAGGCTATGACCCCGCCCCTCCAATCAGCTACGTCCCTCTCCCGCTCGGCCAATTGGTGTCCTAGGCTGTCGCGCCCTGCCTCCTACCTCTGGAGTCGCGGCTGCGGCGGCCGCGGCCGGCCAGAGGGCAATGCGACGGGGGAGAAGGGGCAGGCCCCACCTCCTTTGTCCGCCCTGCCCTCCCATTGGCCGGTGCGAGGGACAGAGGGTGGAGACCAGCCCCGGGGCGGAGACCAGCCCCGGGGCTGTGCGGTGCGGCTCGCTTCGGGGGAAGGCGGCGCGCGCTCCGCAGGGTCGGTGCTCCGGGCTGCGGTCGAGCTCGGGTTGCCAGCCCCGGGACGGTCGGTGCCATGGACGGCCTGCGCCAGCGCTTCGAGCGCCTTCTGGAACAGAAGAACTTGGCCACCGAAGCGCTAGAGGTGCTCGAAGCCAAGACCGGTGTCGACAAGCGGTACTTGGCCGCGGGTGAGCCGTCCGGGGGCGCTCGGGTCCGCCGCCCCATTTCACCGATGGGCACACTGAGGCCCTGGGGCAACAGGGCCTCAGACCTGCCTCACTCCGGCTGGCCCAAGCTGCGGGGTCCGGACTGGACGGCGGGGCGTGCCCCGCTATACCACGGGTAGACCTAGATCATGGCGGGGGAGGGGTCGTAGATTTGGACCACGGTGTGCTACAGGTCCTCTCATGCCCCCGCCGTGCGACCTCAGGCGAGAGCCATCCCTTTCTCAGCCCCGGCAGCACGCCCACTCTGGCCCTCGGGTCTGGAGGCCCGTCCTCTGCCCCCTCCTTCAGGGCTTTGGGTGCCCGCCAGGCCGAAGTCCGGTTCTTCCAGTTGCCCTGCCGTCCCCGGGGGAGAAGGGGGCAGGTAGGCAGCCAGTGCCCTGAGTCTCGCCACCCCTGTCCCTGATGGACCCCAGCCTGAAAGCAAGTGTAGAGATCTCGTTTTTCCGAAGGGATGCCCCGTGCCAGGAGGGAAAGGTCACGTCCACCTCCCCTCCCATTGTTTTCTTGCTAGTACCCTCCTTGGCCTGCCCTCTCCCCTGGTGGCTCAAAGGCTTCGACCCACTCTGCGTGAATAGTTGAGTTGGAGTTGGGTTGTTTGACAGCTGTGTTCATTTTGGAGAAAGCTTGGATGGGGACCTAGGAAGAAGGGGGTCCAGCCACACCTGACTGTAACTTCCATTCCAGTCCCTTCCTCTTCCTTTCCTCCTCAATGGCTTGGTGTGGTTTCTAAAACTGTCCAGTAAACACCCATTAAATGCCTTCCTTCCCTGTTTTGCAGTGCACCAGTCCCACCCACTTTGTCACCTCTCCCAGGAACCCCCCCTGGAATGAATCACAAAAATGCTGGGTGGGAGTGGTGGGGAGGGCTCTAAGTGGGGACAATGACAGATGTTTTGAGCACCTTCCATTTGCAGATCCTGGGAATCCACTTTCATCCCATTTCCCCATCAATTGGGGCATCCCCATGCCAAGCAGCTCGAGGAAGATTCGATATCTGTCCCCCTCCCAGGTTCCTAGTGCCCAACCCATGCCAGCTCAGCTGGGGACTTGCCCCTGGGAGCAAGCCATTGACCTCCCGCCTGGCTTTCCACATCCCTGCTACCAGTGCGTGGGGGATTTAGGTCACAGAGCACTGGGGAGGGGCCCACCAGGGAGGCTAGTGGTTACAGGGAGGAAACTGAGGACCAGAGAGGCAGGGGCCGTTGGGAGGTTGCCCCTGCCACCTGACCTGACTGGAATATCCACCCCTCCCCCACCCCTCCTACCCTGGGCCCCATCTGTTGCTGATCTCAGGTTGTGCCCCCGCCAAGTCCAAGGTCATCCTCCCATTGCTGAGGCTGCAGGAATAGGGATTGAGGGGAGGGGTGCCCTGGGAGAGCCGCTGCTCCCCCTCTAGCGATTTCCAGAGGGGTGACATTTCCCCACCCCCTCACCCAGATTTGGGAATCCTTGGACCCCACCTGCCCCAAAAGGCGAAATCCCCCTTCTCAAGTAATAGGAAACCCAGACGCGCCAGCTGGGGAGGACCCCCTCCCACTCCTGACCCCAGACTCGGATAGAAACTAATGCAGGTGGAGGGAAGGGTGGGGGTGACTCTGCCCTTTGGTCCACGAGTGGCCTCTCTCTCTCTCTCTGCAGATAACAGCCTTAGGGGAAGAGGCGGGAGGCTGTAAATGCTCCCAAATGACCCTGGGCAAGTTCCTCTCCCCCTGCTTCCTTCTCTCATTGCCTGAGACAGAACAGGGAAGCACAGAGCCCCATACATAAGAAGTGCTTAATAAATGTGACAGTTACCATTATTGTTTTCAGAGTGACTAGTGCTCCTGGCTGCCCCCACCCTCACACTATTCTCTGAGCCTCATTGCTGTTTCTATGACCAGAGGCCCTCAGTAATGTGTGGAAAGGACGAGTCTTCTGTGTAGGATGTATTTAGCTAAACCCAGAACCCTAAGAGGCAGGGCCACTACCACCCCATTGACAGATGGGGAAACTGAGTCTCCAAGCAGAGAGAGACTTGCTTAGTGTCACGTGGTAAGTGAGTGGAGGAGCAGAGGGCTCTCCACGGTCTGGGGGCTCTAGACTGCCCTTTGCTGCCTCCCACTAAGACAAGGGGTCTCAAATGGGACCATGCGCTACCTCAGGACACTTGGCAGTGTCTGGTGATATTTCCTGTTGTCACAATTATGGGGTTCTCCTGGCATCAAGTGGGTGGGGGCCAGGGAGGCTGGTCAGCAGTGCTGATATTGAGAAACCTCAGAGTAAAAGTTTAAAATGCCATTGCCTTTGTCTGCTCTCTGGCAATCATGTCTTCATGGCAGAATAGCCTCACTTTTACGTTTTTCTCCAATTACTTATATTCAGTCGCTGGCGTATTGTGCCCATCCCCTCCTATAGGACCCGGAGTGAGGTGATTATAATTGCAGACGATCACTTATTCATGCAACAAACATTGAGTGGGCAGCTACTCTATACCCACCAGGGCAGAGCTCCCCACCTACCTTTGGGGACCTCCCAGTCCCATGTGGTAGATGGATCTGTTAACTGATTACAGACATAAGACGCAGGGCTCAGGGACACAGGGGGGTCACCCAGGAGTTGCAGGGGGATGTGTCCTGGAGGGGTTGCTGAGGCTTGTAGGGGGAGTAACAATGGTGGACTGTATCTGCCAGGCCAAGAGGAGGCCCGGGGGCCTGTGGGCCAGGCACGGAGAGAGCCAGACTCCCACCCATGGCCCTCTTTTCTGCAGGAGCCGCCACTCTGCTAAGCCTGTATCTTCTGTTCGGTTACGGGGCGTCTCTACTGTGCAATCTCATTGGCTTTGTGTACCCCGCATATGCTTCGTGAGTGCCCCGGGGCTGTCCAGGTGGGAGGCACCTGGGGGGCCTCTGGCAGGCAGCCCCTGAGCCTGCTTGCTCCTTCCCCAGAATCAAAGCTGTAGAGAGCCCAAGCAAAGAGGACGACACTGTGTGGCTCACCTACTGGGTGGTGTACAGCCTGTTCGGGCTGGCCGAGTTCTTCAGCGATCTACTCCTATCCTGGTTCCCTTTCTACTACGCGGGCAAGGTGGGTGCTGCAGGACACACACGGGACAGGGTCTCCAGGGAGCAGGCAGGCGATCCGAGACAGGGGCCTGAGGGGCCCGCCCTGCTGTTCCTGGGATGTCATGGGGGAGACTTAGCCCCTTCCCTGCATAAACAGGCCCAGCCAGGGGTTGTCTGATGGAGACAGCCCAGGCTCATGCTGACGGGTGTCTGACAGGGGTGGCCCAGGCCCACCTAGCCCAGACTCTGACGGGGGAATCCCAAGCGGGGGGCCAAGTGTGACTGCTGCCTGTACCCGCAGTGCGCCTTCCTGTTATTCTGCATGATTCCCGGGCCATGGAACGGGGCTCACATGCTGTATCATCGCGTCATACGTCCACTCTTTCTAAAGCATCACGAGGCTGTGGACAACGCCGTGACAGACCTCAGCAGACGGGCCCTGGACGTGGCCGCCGGAATAACCCGGGATGGTGTGTGCTTGCAGGGCATGGGGGGTCTGCCTGTCCCAGTCTCTGTCCGTCAATCTGCATCTCTCAACCCGCCCATCCTCACTCACCTTCACTTTCGCCTTCCCCCTCCTGACTCTGACTGGCTTCTACTTGGCGTCTTGGCTGCTGGCATCCGGCACTCTGCATTCCCCTTTTCACTGTGCGCCTCTCTCTCCTGTGCTCTCTGGAACCAGTCCTGCAGAGCCTGGCCCGCTGCCGGGCACTCGTCACCTCAGCAGCTGGGGCAGTGGGCCCCGCTCTGCCCTCAGAGCCAACCATAGGTAACCCCCAACCCCAGGAAGTAGGGCCTATGTGTGTGTGCGTTCACGTGTGCGTGTATATGTGCATTTATGTATGAACGTGGGTCCACATGTGCATGTGTGTTGAGTGCATGTAGGATGGCTGCTGCCCCCTGGCGCAGACCCCACCCTGGCCCCCAGCAGCCTCCATCCCACTGTCCAGCAGCAGAGTGAAGCCCCAGGGCCTGAGGGTGCCACCAGACCTGCCTCACTCCCATGGCCCTCTCTCTGCAGCGAAAGTAAGCGTGACCCACCTCCACAAGGACAAGTGAAGTCCCCACCCAGCCCCAGGACAGACCTACCGGCCAACCAGCCAAAGGACACATCGCACCCCAAGCCCAAGAGCTCCACGGATTCCTCAGCTGACTTACCAGCACAGCCCACCACTGTTCCTTTGTCCTCAAGCAAGCCAGCCCCTGGGAGCTCCTCACATACCATCTCGCAGCCTCAGTCCCCAGCCAGTGGCCCTTCCAGTGGCTCCAAGATGCCCCACAAGCCCCAGGCTAGGCCTCAGTCAAGAGCCAACTCCTCTAGCCAGCCCCAAGCCCCCAGCCAGCAGCGTAACCGGCCCTCCATCACTTCCTTGGGCCCCTCCCAGTCAGCCCACCAGGCCTCAGACTCCATGCAGCGTCCCAGCACCTCCATCCACGAGGGCCCCCCCATCGTGCAGTCCCCCAGTGGCACTACCATCCCCATGCCGCCCCCTAACAAGAGCCCTAGTGAGCCAGGGGACTCAGCCCCCAAGGCCTCCAAGTCCAGCAATCAGCATCAGAAGGGGGCCCCAGCAGAGCCCCCCACCAGCACTTTGGTGCGTGAGCAGCCTGTGTCCTGCCAATCGGTGTCCCCTCTGGGGTACTGCTCAGAGTCTACCACTGAAGTAACCTGCAGCTGGCCCCGCCACCGCCCCTGGCTCCAATACCTGAAGCACTGTTGGCGGTTCAAACACATGGCCTGCTAGGAGAGGGCACAATAAAACTCATCTGGCCGGCCTTGTCTCTGTCTGTCCTGGGGGGCACTGGGGAGGAGGGCTCTGGAGGGACCATCCCATCTAATCTGGAACGGACGCTGTGTGGCCCTACTTTACAGATGAGGAAACCCAGAATCAAGGTCTCGTCAAGCATCTGAGGTGAATCGGAGATGAGAATTTGAGTCCAAGTGCTTTGTTCGGGAGGGGGTCCCAAGGAGCTCCAGTAAGGAGCAGAACCTCCGATGGGAGGGTAAGGAGCCACAAGTGGCTGTGGCCACGCCCAGAACAGCAGTAGGCACCTAGAGCTCTGGGGCCATGTTTTGTACCCTGGGAGGGGCTGGACCCCGGAGGCATCTGCAGTCAGTTTGGGAGGGCCTGCGGCCCAGGTGTCCATCACAATCTATCCCTCTCACCACTCAGCTCCTGTCCCCCAACCCACCCAGCTCTGCTTCTCCACGTTTCTAGTTGGTCACAACTTCTGGTGCAAACACAAGAGGAGAGTTAGCAGAAAGAACACAGGCTCCAACACCGCAGGTGCTCCCAAGGCTGTGACTCAGTGGTTCTCACCCCAGGGCGATTTTGTCCCAGAGACACTGAGAGGTGCTGGAGACACTTGCCGTTTCTGGCCAAACACATCAGCCAAGTCCTGCAATCCTTTGGCACATTATTCCTCTCACTCCTTAGCAGGCCCGGCTTGTCCCCAACTGGTGGTGACCCTGTCCATCTAAGATAGTTTACCGAAAAAGGAGGCAGTGCTGTGCAGCCATCAACACCACAGCCCCATGTGTCATCCTTGAGAACGCCTACGAGGGGAGGGGAAGTGCCAAGCGCTTCTGCGGAGCACTCCAAATCATTTCTTCCATCACTCAACAGATATTGAGTGCCTACTGTACGTCAGGCCCTGTTCCAGGAACAAAGGGTACAGTAAATAACCCAGAAAGATAAAAATCCCGCTCTCAGAGGTTTGGAAAGTTGACAGAATGGGGGGAAAATGCAGCCGGAAGTTGGGGGGGTGGTCAGGCTGCAATGTCAGGGTCAGAAAAAGACTTCCACAGGGAAGTGACATTTGAGTAGAGACATGAAGAAGGTGAAGGCAGAAGTCTTGAGAGACTTGGGAGAGGGGTAGTCCAGGCAGAGAAAAGAGCCTGTGCAAAGGCCCTGAGGCAGGCCTGTGCCGGGTGGGGTACAAAGATTGGGGAGTGAGCAAGGGGAAGAAAAAAGAGGTGAGTCTGGGGTTGGGGGTTGGCCATGCAGGTACCTGGAAGAGGTGATGAGGACTTTGGCTTTTACTCGGGGATGTAAGATTTGTCAGAAGGGAGGGTCAAGGGTAATCATTAATGAACCCGCAACCTCCTGAGAAGTCCACATGGGCACTGGGGACAGAGATCTTTGAATCTGCTTATCGCTGGTCCAACTGTTTGAGAATGTGGGGTGGCGGAGGTCTGGGGGAGGAGATGGCGGTGCTGGGCTCCCTCTGCGCATGGCATCACCCCACCCCACCCTGCCGTGCCTGGGAGCAGTGAAACAGCTTCTGGCTGCGCCCCTTGAAGGCTTTCCCTGGGGCCCCACCCCAGTCAGCTAACCAGGGAGCACAGGTGGGGAGCACACACACCTGTGTCACCAGGTGGAAACAGTAACCTTCAGCCCCGCAGTCCTGTTCTGTTTGTAATCTAAACATACAGGAGAGTATAACCCGCAACTCACAGCTAGTCAGACGATACGGCCAGCCCCTCCCCGTCACTTCCCACCCCTAAACATAGCCCCACGCAGACATCAGGTCCACGGTATCTTCCGTCCTCTCTCGTCTGACTCAGAGCAGTGTCAAAATCACCACCGCGGCAGGAACTGGCAGCACTTTGCTCTTTTTTGTTGGTGGATAGCCTTTCATTCTATCGCTGGGTAAGCCAGGGATTATTCACCCCATTCCACCGTTGGTGGGCATTTGAATAGTGTCCGGTTTTGGGTTATGGTGACTAAAGCTGCTAGGGACGTTCCAGGGGTGGCCTTCAATGCGCACAGCTGTCGAGATTGCAGAGTGCAGGGTGGGCAGGGTGAGGCGGCCAGAACAAAGTATCACACACTGGGAGGCTTAAAACAACAAAGATTGAGTCTCTCACATTCTGGGGCCAGAAGTTTGAGGTCAAGGTGTGGCAGGGCCGTGCTCCTTTCAGAGACTCTAGGGGAGAGAGCTTCCTGCCTCTTCCAGCTGCTGGCGGCTCCAGCATCCCTGGGCTCGTGACCACATCGCCCCATCTCTGCCTCCGCCATCACATGGCCGTCTTCTCTGTCTCTCCTCTGTGTGTCTCTTATGAGGACAGTTGTCATTGGGTTTAGGGCCTCCCTGGATAATCCAGAATGATCTCATCTTGAAACCCTTAACTTAATCACAGCTGCAAAGACCGTTTTTTCCAAACAAGGTTCCATTCAGAGGTTTTGGGCGTTGGGACATGGACACGTCTCTTTAACGTACTATCTTGACTTGCATTCATCGATCGCAGACACAGCCAAGATGTTTTCCAAAGTAGTTACGCCAACCTCACCTGAACGCCCACATCTATTCCTGTGGGCTGCAAGACAGTCCAGGGCTTTCCGCAGCCCTTTGAGTGCGCACGTATCCTCCCATGGGTCAGCCATCTGGTACAGGGTCAATGAGAGAAGGGTAAGTCGCAGGCATTTGACAGGGGTGTACCGTCTGCAGAGAATGAGAAACAATAAGGAAAACATGACTGACCTCCAGAGCTGGCATTTGGAAATATTGTTGAAAATAACCTTTTGTGGGGCTAATGAAACAATCGCAGTTTTACTAACATGGACACAAGTTTTCAAACATGCCTGTTTTAATTCTTTATCCTTTAATAAACATCACCTCCTGAGGGAAGTCAATTTGGAGAATTCCCAGTTCTGGACGTGAGGACGCAGCCACCTGTTTTCTCAGAAGTTCCTGTCTGTACCCATTTGCGGTCACTTCAGGCAATGTTTGGGTCTCTAACCCAGATGGGCCCTGGGTATTCCCTGCAGGGAAACAATAATTAATTTTAAAAAGGGCCAGGAAGGGCGGCCTGATGGCTGTTTGTTAGAGAGGGAGCTCTCAACCACAATGTGGCCGGTTCAATTCCCGCATGGGATTGTGGGCTGCGCCCCCTGCAACTAAAGACTGAAAACAGCACCTGGACTTGGAGCTGAGCTGCGCCCTCCACAACTAGATTGAAGGACGACTTGGAGCTGATGGGCCCTGGAGAAACATGCTGTTCCCCAATATTCCCCAATAACATTTAAAAATGCTATTAAAAAAGGGGGCCAGGAACTGTAATCACCCCCCCAAAAAAAACAGATGTCCAGTCACTTTGTTTCTGTCATTCTATGTAACCCCCTGGAGTTTTTATTTGTGTTTCAATATAAAACAACGAAACAGTGTAAGTGTAATATTTTTGCCTGGCAAATGCAAATGTTAGCTCCTCTCTGAACTAAGTTGAGAATTTGAGCATCTTTAGAATCGTAACATTTTATTCTTTCAATGGTTAGATTGTTTTAAAGCTAAAGAGTGGGGGGAGTAATATTTACTGTGACCTAGGTCATTACTGGAAACAATGTTGCCGCACAGAGGAGGGGCTGTAAAGAGGAGTCACTGCTCAGGTGGTCACAGGCCACCCTGACTGCTGGAGAGGACCTGGCACTGGTCCCTCCCTGGAGCACCTGTCTTAATCCAGCCAGTCCTGATGGTTCAGGCGTAGGTGGCAGGGATGCCCCACAGAACCCTGTGGCTGAGAAGGCCTGAGACCCCCACTCCCTGACACAACAAGGCAGAGGGGACAATTTCGGGCCAATGGTGGGAGGAATGGAGCTGTGGGTGGGTGCTGCTGTAAGAAGGTGGGTGCATGGGGAGAGGCGTTCCTGAGGAAGGCAAGGGATGATGAGAGAAGTGGGTGTCCATGAAGGCCCTTGGGGTCTGCAGGCAACGCAGGTGCCTTGACTCACTTTTTCCCTCATCCTGCCACGAGGGGGCGCCCCGCCCCCACGCTTCCCTCTGGAACTGTGCCTTACTTTGCCCGTGCTAGTGGGGACCCCGGGGATTCTCTAACATCAGCTGGAGATGACAGGGCCAGGCTTGGGACTGCCCAGGCATGGCTGTCCCACTGGCATACAGTAAGTGCTCAATAACTACCCATTGGAGGAACTCATGAATGAATGGAAGGGTTAGAGAAGGACTCCAGAAAGAGTGTGATTCCCATGGTCAGAGCCAAGAAGGGCTGAAAAGGGTACTTGCAGATGGGGAAACTGATACCTAGAGAGGGGCCTGGCTTGGCCTAAGGTTATCTGCAAGGTCAGGGACTGAGACCATCCAGACCTAAGACACACACGTCGTGTACCCCTCACCCACTGCCAGCATCCACACCCCAGAGAAAAACATGACCACGATGGTACAGAAGAGCAGATTGTCCCAAATGACAGCTTGAGCCACCCCATCCAAGGTAGGGAGATAGAAGGTGACCCCTCCCCCATAGGGGAGGGCTTGCTGGGCCACCCCAAAGACACTCCCAATTCTCATAGGACCGAGGTCAGCCCTCCTGCTCCAGAAGAATGTATGAAGAGAATCTATTTAGAACATGTGAGGATGGGGACAGGCTGAGGGCAGGGGCTGTGACTGCCTCTTCCAACGGGAGGGCTCCCCTGCGTGTGGCTCTGAAGGGGCCATGGGGAGGAGTCCTGGGACATACAAAAGCCTCCTGCCCCCCATCCTTATATATTCCTTGTCCTCACCTCCCTCACAGGATCAGACCTACTGAGGGGAGGTGGGGGCGGGACCAGGAGGAGGAGGGGATGGGGCGCGTACAGTCACGTGTGTGTATGTGCTGTGAGAGTGTGGTTGTGGATCTGACTAACACCCCTGTGTCTATGCGGCCGAGTATGTGCCCAGCCAGAATTGCTAAGGCTGTGAAGATTATCTCTGAACTTCCTGGTAGCCAGGGCAAAAGGGGAAATGAGTATGTTACAGAGTCGGTTAGGCCTGTCTTCTAGGGGGAATGCTTGTTTGTGGTAGTCTCTAAATACATGAGGCAGCAGGAAGAGAGAGCACAGAATGTCAGGGAGTTAAAGTGATGAGCTTTCTGGTAGCCAGGGCAAGAGGGGAAATTGATACATTACAATGTCTCATTACCCACGTCTTCCTCAGGGCCCTGCTTGTTTGTGAGTGTCTCTAAGCAAGTGAGTGTGAGGCAAGGGAAAAAAAAACAGACCCAAAGTTCTGAATATAAGATAGCTATGAGTTTGCTGGCAGCCAGGGTGAGAGGTAATAATAAGAGTTAAAAAGGCAATTCAGTGTGTCCTTACTAGTGCCTGCTTACTCGTGATGGTGGCTCTGACTACATGCAGAGGTGTCTAAGTGTGTGTGAGGGAGGGTCACATAGCTGTGGTTGAGAGATATTTCTGAGCTCCCTGGAAGCCAGGGCAAGAGGGGAAATAAGTTGAGTTTGAGCCTGATCAGGCACATCTTTGTTGCTCTGTGTGGTGGGGTCTCATCCGGGGGCTCAGACGGGGCAGTGTCGGGCGGCCAGGCGTACACGACTGTCCTCTGCAGGGCTCCAGGGCCGGGCGTAGCCGGCATCGGGCAGCAGCAGCCGGTCCTGAGTGCCATCAGAGCTGACGAGGCGCCGGGCAGCCAACAGGTACTCTCGATGGAGGGCCAGCGGTGGGCAGGGGCAGCGGCCTGGCGCCCACACGTACTCGAGGGCCCTCAGTGGGGAGTGGTTCTTGTAGACAAGTTGCACACGCACCTCATAGCGGGTCTCCTGAGCCTGGTAGAGGCGGCCCAGCACTCGAGCCCGGAACACTGTGGGCAGGGTGGTGCTGAGGGTGGCTGAACTCTCCAGTCTCCACATACCCCATTGCCAGATGAGGGAACTGAGGGTCAGGTGGGGTGTGGGTGGGGGGGCCTGGGGACTGTGAAGAGGGGATGGGGTTAGCTGAGGCCTGGGGTCAGCATTAGATCAGGGATAAGTGAGGACGTAATTAGAGCAAAAGGTCAGATCAAGGAGTCAAATTAGGGTCAGAAGAAGGGGTCAAGGTGGAGTCAGGTCAAGGAGTCAAGCGTAAAGTCAGATGAGGGTCAGAGGTAAGCAACACAGGAGCCAAGCTCAAGTCAACTAGGGACCAAGTGAGGATTGGGGAAATAGTTCTCTTACCAAAGTCGCTGCCGCAATAGTGGAGCAGCCGGTGGGCACGACCACGGGTGTCAGGGCAGGGTGGGCAGGGGTCTGTGTTTGGAGGGGTGCAGTCAGGGCACACGCCTCACCTGCCTGCTTGCCCCCACCCTGGCCATCCCCACCTCACCTGGGGAGGGGGTTAGGGCCCGTGGGGGAATGGCAGCAGGCGCTACAGGGGTCTCAGGGGGCTGAGGTTCCACCTCCCGAGGTTGTGGCTGTCTCAAGGACCAGCTCAGGGCCTGTGCCTTCTCCTGGAAGGGGCCATAGCGTTCCCGAGGGAGCCAGAACTCAAACTCAATGCCAGGGTTGGGCTCCTGCAGGACGACCTGAGGGGAATATCACACACTAGGAAGCTGCACTCCGAATTGATGGCCCAGCCTCCCCCCTCTGACTTTCTACTCTTGCCTCCCCTCTCTGATTCTCTCCCCTCCCCTACCCCCTCTGACCATCTCTAATCCAGCCTCTCCCCTCTGACCCTCTGTCCCCAGCCTCCCCAGATCATTTCCCCCGTCCCACTCCCACGTGCCCTGCCTTCCCCTGAAGGCCCGGCCCACACCTGCAGGAGCAGGTCTTGGGAGGTGGGTCCGGCCGCATGCAGCGTTTCCTCTGGCCCTGTTGCGCGGGTGTAGACCACGCGGGTGCCTGCTGCCTCATAGGTCCCAGGCGGGCTGACCGCCCAGTTCCCATTGAGCACGTAGCTCCCGTCGCTCACCATCAGCGCTGCAAGACAAGGGTCAGCCAGGGTACACCAGAACCAGTCCCCACGCACCTCCCCGACCCAGGCTTTCCCCTCCCCAGGCCTCAGTGCCCCGGCTGCACCGGGGCGGACAGCAGGGAGCATCGCCCCTCCGACCCTGCGATACCCAGGTGGTTGCGGCTCCGGTGGGCGGCGCGGATGTGTCTGGCGCCCTCGGGGATCAGGGTCACGTTCCAGTAGCCGGCGAAGGCTCCTAGGTGGGAGGGAAGGAGGATGTTGGGGTGCGGGTGGGGTGTATTTGAGGGATGCTTTGAGAATTAAATGAGATACTGCGGGTAAAGAGGTTAGCCAGGGTCCTGGTATCCCAAAATGCTCCGTAAACGTTTGAAGATTATTATCGTTTGAGGTAATGAAAGAGTTAAAACCCATCTGTTTTGGGGAGGGTGGGACAATCTGGCAATGACCAATCAGAATGACGAGCGAGAGGGCGCTGGGCCGCAGACTGCCCAATCAGCACGGG
>NW_027669213.1:0-2500 GCF_964194185.1 Rhinolophus hipposideros | reverse complement strand
TGTAGGGCTGGATTAGGGTGTGGCTAAGGGTGGGTCCAGGGTGATTTTGTAGGACAAGGGTTAGTGCTCTGACTAAAGGTAGGGCAAGGTGTACTGGTCGGCGACGGGCAAGTGCTAGGCCTCGGACTAGAGTGAGCACTGGGCGTTGGTCTAGGGCCCGAGGTAGGGCTAGTGGGAGCTGTAAGCGTAGCGCTGGGTAGGCAAACGGCAAGGGGTGGGTTTCGGTGTAAACCACGGAGTAGGGCTAAAACCAGGAGTGGGAGCTGTGGCTAGGGGTAGCAATGGGGTGGGCCTATGGTTAGGGGGAGCTGTAGGGCCAGGGGTAGGGGTAGGACCAGAGGTAGTGCTAGGCGTAGGCCTAGGGCGAGAGGTAGTGCTCGGGGTAACCTAACCCTAAACCTAACCCTAAACCTAACCATAACCCTAACCCTAACCCTAACCCTAACCCTAACCCTAACCCTAACCCTTAACCCTAACACTAACCCTAACCCTAACCCTAAACCTAACACCAACCTTAACCTAACCCTAACCCTAAACCTAAACCTAACACCAACCCTAACCGTACCCTAACACTAACCCTAACCTAACCCCTAACCCTAAAACCTAACCCTAACCCTAACCTTAAACCTAACACCAACCCTAACCCTAACCCTAACCCTAATCTTAACACCAACCCTAACCCTAAACCTAACCCTAAACCCTAACCCAAACCCTAACCCCTAAACTAACCTAACCCTAACCCTAACACCAACCCTAACCCTAACCCTAACCCTAACCCTAATTCTAACCCTAACCCTAACCATAACCCTAACCCCAACCCTAACCCTAAAACCAACCCTAACCCTAACCCTAACACTAACCCTAACCTAACCCCTAATTCTAAACCTAACCCTAACCCTAAACGTAACACCAACCCTAACCCTAACCCTAACCCTAACCCTAATTCTAACCCTAACCCTAACCATAACCCTAACCCTAACGCTAACCCTAACCCTAACACCAACCCTAACCCTAACACTAACCCTAACCTAACCCCTACCCCTAACCTAACCCTAACCCTAAATCTAACCCTAACCCTAACACTAACCCTAACCCTAACCCTAACACCAACCTTAACCCTTACCCTAACACTAACCCTAACCTAACCCCTAACCCTAACCGTAACCGTAACCCTATCCCTAAACCTAACACCAACTTTAACCCTAACCCTAACCCTAAACCTAACACCAACCCTAACCCTAACGTTAACCCTAAATCTAACACTAACCCTAACCCTAACCCTAACCCTAACCCTAAACCTAACCCTAACCCTAACACCAACCCTAACCCTAACCCTAACCCTAACCCTAACCCTAACCCTAACCGTAACCTAACCCTAACCCTAACACCAACCCTAACCCTAAGCCTAACCCCTAACCCTAACCCTAACCCTAACCCTAACCCTAACCTAAACCTAACCCTAACACTAACCCTAACACTAACCCTAACCCTAATTCTAACCCTAACCCTAACCATAACCCTAACCCTAACCCTAACACCAACCCTAACCCTAACCCTAACCCTAACCTAAACCTAACCCTAACACTAACCCTAACACTAACCTAACCCTAAACCTAACCTAACCCTAACCCTAACCCCTAACCCTAACCCTAACCCTAACCCTAACCCTAACCCTAACCTAACCCTAACCCTAACCCATAACCCTACCCTAACCCTAACTCTAACCCTAACACTAACCTAAACCTAACCCTAACACCAACCCTAACCCTAACCCTAACACTAACCCTAACCTAACCCTAACACTAACCCTAACACTAACCCTAACCCTAACCCTAACCCTAACCCTAACCCTAATCCCTAACCCTAATCCCTAACCCTAACCCTAACCCTAACCCTAAACCTAACACTAACCCTAACACTAACCCTAACCCTAACCCTAACCCTAACCCTAACCCTAACACTAACCCTAAACCTAATCCCTAACCCTAACCCTAACCCTAACACTAACCCTAACCCTAATCCCTAACCCTAATCCCTAACCCTAACACTAATTCTAACCCTAACCCTAACCCTAACCTAAACCTAACCCTAACACTAAACCTAACACTAACCCTAACCCTAATTCTAACCCTAACCCTAACCATAACCCTAACCCTAACCCTAACACCAACCCTAACCCTAACCCTAACCCTAACCTAAACCTAACCCTAACACTAACCCTAACACTAACCCTAACCCTAAACCTAACCTAACCCTAACCCTAACCCCTAACCCTAACCCTAACCCTAACCCTAACCCTAACCCTAACACTAACCCTAAACCTAATCCCTAACCCTAACCCTAACCCTAACCCTAACCCTAACCCTAAACCTAACACCAACCCTAACCCCAACCCTAACCCTAACCCTAACCCTAACCCTAATTCTAACCCTAACCCTAAACATAACCCTAACCCTAAACCTAACCCTAACACCAACCTCAACCCTAACCCTACCCTAAC
>NW_027669214.1:107500-112702 GCF_964194185.1 Rhinolophus hipposideros | reverse complement strand
ATTCTCTGTTTAACCTTTGCAATTCTAATTATAATGTGTCTTGGTGTGGGCCTGTTTGGGTTCATCTTGTTTGGGACTCTGCACTTCCTGGACTTGTATGTCTATTTCCTTTGACAGGTTAGAAAAGTTTACAGTCATTATTTCTTCAAATAGGTTCTCAATCCTTTGCTTTCTCTCTTCTCCTGGTACCCCTATGATGCAAATGTTGTTTCTCTTGACATCATCCAAGAGGCCCCTTAAACTATGTTCATTATTATTATTTTTTTTAATTCTGTTTTCTTTTTGCTGTTCTGATTGTTTTCTTCTAACTTGTCTTTCAAATCCCTGGTTCAATCCTCTGCTCAATCTAGTCTGCTGGTGATTCCTTCTAGTGCATTCTTCATTTTAGTTACTGTAATCTACACTTCTTACCGGTTCTTTTTTATGGTTTCTATGTCCTTTTTTTATGCCTGTTATCTCTTTGTTGAAGTTCTTACTAAGTTCCTTAAGCATCCTTATAACCATTGTTTTGAACTCTGTATCTGGTAGTGTGCTTGCCCCCATTTTGTTTAGTTCTGTTTCTGGAGTTTTGTATTATTCTTTCATCTGGGACACATTTCTTTGTTTACTCATTCTGGCTGCCTCTCTGTGTTGATTTCTATCTATTATGTAGATCTTCAACATCTCCCAGCCTTGATAGGGTGGCCTTATGTAGTAGGTGCCCTGTGGAGCCCTGGCACAATCTCCCTAGTCATCTGTTCCAGGTGCTCTAGGAATTACCCTTCCGTGTGTTGTGTGTACCCTCCTGTTATAGTTGAGTCTCAATTGCTATTGGCACATTAGTGCCTGGTATTGACCCTCAGGCTGCCAGGCTGTGGGGTTCAGCCACATCCACAACTTATAGGCTGCTGTGTGTGGTGCTTAGTCCACTGAGTGGGATTTTCTCCAGTGGGCTCTGGTGCCTGTTGAGACTGCCCTTTGTGTGTGCCACTTGTGGGACTAATTGAGTAGTACTCTGGAGTGGTCTGTAGCCAACTTCCAAGTATGTTGGTTCTGGGGCCTCTTGCTAGGGATTCGGGTGAAGGTCCCAGTCACACACCACCTGTGATTAGCTGGGGAATATACCTGGTAGGAACTACAAAGTGATCCACAGTTGTTCACTGCCTGTGTTAAACATAGAGGCATGTGGGAGAGGCCATACTCCCAAATGAGGCGATCTGTCACTGTTTCTGAGCCTGGGGTAGCTCCACAAAAAGCCAGGATACACCTGCTGCCTGCTCCCGACTGCTGGTTCCCTTCAAGTTCAGCCCCTGATAAATCCTCGTGCACGAGTTGGGTGAGGGTGGGCCTCAGGTAGTTACTACAGCGGGAAGAATTATTGTCACCAGGCTAATGTAGACTCTGTTTTGGTGCCAGTGCTGAACCTGGAGCTACTCAGCAAAAGTCTAAGAGTGCACCATAGCCAGCTACTGCTTGTCTGGGTCCTGTGGACTCCAATAGTTTTCAAGAAAGACTGCAATGTAGGTGGGGCTGGCTGCTCTTGGAGAAATTGTCTCAGATGTTTGGCAAGTTGTCTGGGACAGAGTCTCAGGGAGTCAGCAGGGTGGAGCAGCAGAGCTCACAAAACCAATCAAATTGAGTCCTGTGGGTGAGGACTCAACATAATAGCAGCTGGTGCCTACCTGCCTGCTGCAATGGAAAAGGACCACACATAGGGAAAATGGTGACTGTCCTCCAGCCCTGCTCTGAAGCCACCCTCCTTAGTCTTCCCCACCATATGCCTCTGATGCCCCCCAAGTTACTGTACCTCTGCTGGAGCCCAAGGTGAATGCCTATGAGTGAGAAAATTTGTGCGCAAGCCATTTAAGCAGACATCTGGTTTTCCCATAGCCTTCTGTCCCACCCAGATAATTGGAACCCCCACTGTTTTTCAGAGTCAGATGCTCTGGGAGCTCCTCTTCTGGCAACAGTACTCTGGACTGGTGAGGCCTGTGTGGGACTAGGGTCTCTTGCTCTTTGGGGGAGGGGAGAGAATCTCCATGGCTGAGATATCTCTCCTGTTTCTCAACTGTCATACAGAGGTTTGGGTCCAGCTTGTTTGTGTCTCCACCCCTCCTACCATGTTGATGTGGCTTCTTTATATACTTAGTTATAGAACTTCTGTTCAGCTAGACTTCAGGTGGTTCTTCAGGTTGATTGTTCTATAATTTAGTTGTAATTTTAATGTGTTCATGGAAGGAAGCAGGCAGTGTTTATCTACTCTGCCATCTTGGATCTCTCCAAACACAGCATTTCTTAAGACAAAGACATTTACCTATGTTGTTAGACCTATAACTGATAGAAGGAAAACTTTCTAAGAGTACCAAAAATGTTCTATGAAGCATAGAAAAATAAAAAATATGTACTTTTGGCCATGATTTCATTCCTAAGGGCAACAAATATAAGGAATATAAAAAACAAAAGATTATTTTCACCACTAGAGATAGTGCAAGAAAACACATTGCTGCCTTCACTATATTTTTCTTGGTCAGTAATAATATGTTCTGTTATGATAGTATTGAACTTTCACAAATCCTAAGGAAATGTACTGCCTTTATTTTATTTAGATATTTTGACACATCTTTGGGTTGGAAATTGGGAGTTTTGTTATATGTCATGAGACATAACACAGAAAATTGTTAGCTCCATCTGTGTCTAGGAGAAAAATCCAAACAGTAATATTAGCAAGCCATCCCTCTTTTTCAAAAATTTAACTTTATGGCAAATTCTATTTTTAATGCAATACTATTTTTTGAAAAACAAAATAAAAAATATTACTTATCTGGCTTTGCAGAAAGCAAATTCACCGAAGTGTAATAATTTATTAGATAGGATTAAAAGTGTGAAGGGGAGGGGTCCAATATTGATGTTAGATAATCTCTAAACATTTGCCTGCAGTTTAGGCATTTGCCTTGCTATATTTAATTTATACAGCAAGGAGGTCAACTGGAAAATGCTTATTTGCAAACAGTTTTACTATTCTTCAGAACATGCCTTTCTTTCCAGCCCTGGAACAATCTATTCCTGGCCCTCCTTGTAAGCAGTTTAACCACATGCAGGCAAGGATATTTTGGTGTATGTGTGTGTGTGTCCTTTATTATACCCATGAACAAAAGTTTTTATTTTCTTACTGTATCATTTAGAGTGTAGCATTACACGTATGCACCTCATTGCTTGCTATTAGAGTTATATTTTCTTATAATTACCTCTGAGATTGCTTTTCTACCTTGTATATAGCTGTTTTCTTCACAAGACATAAATAGATCACATCAACAGATGTGAACAACAGGTTACTTGAAAAATGTAGAGCATAGAATATACTCAAGACCTATTAAGGACCAATCATATAATTGGTGCTTTCACATGTTGTATAATCCTTACAAATTCATGTCAAGATATTTTACTTACTCATTTTACAACTAGGGAACAGTAGTTTAGAACTTTCCCCAAAGACATAGACGTGTTATGTTGGAGAACAATTACAAAGCCAGGTTTTAATTGATGATAAATCCTATTACCTTAACCTTCACTGTGGGGACCTATATGTAAATGAAGCCTCAATCCCAGTTATATGAATAAATACTCAGACTTGGACTGCTGAGGATAAATAATCTCAAAATGGGCCTTGACATGTTTCTCCTTTCAATATGCCTCCACAAGTGTCCCTTTGGATACTTTGTTCTTTGTATAAGAGAAAGGAGCAGATGATTAACTTATGTTAAATTGTTTGGACTGCTCTGTGTTCATTTATGTGTGCTTGGATGACTTTAACTCTCATCCTTTTTTTGGTAATGAAATGCTGGTACCTTCCTTCATAGTGATTTCCAGTTGCCCATAGGCAAGATAGCGCTGTCTCAGAAAGAGCTGAATTAGAATTGATAGGTTCAATGTTGGCATTCTTCAGCCTTCCTTTTCAGTGGTACAAATTGAGTAATTTACCAGGAACAGATCAGAATTGTTTAAACCAAATAATTACCAGTTGGTGAGAATTAATAAATGCTCAAAATATACAAACATTTAAATGAGTGCTATTATACATTTTCTTCAAAGTAGTTCTCCAGAAAGAGAGAGAGAGAGAGAGAGAGAGAGAGAGAGAGAGAGAGAGAGAGAGAGAGAGAGAAAGAAAGAAAGAAAGAAAGAAAGAAAGAAAGAAAGAAAGAAAGAAAGAAAGAAAGAAAGAAAGAAAGAAAGAGGGAAAGAAAGAAAGAGGGAAGGAGGGAGGGAAGGAAGGAAGGAAAGAAAGAAAAAGGAAATGCAGCAAAAATTCCTTTGATAAATTTGTTTTAAATAAAAATGTATGGTGTATATTTTAATATGTATGGACTTGAAATGTTTGAATTAATGAAAGAGAAAGGATAATCTAGGATCCAGTGTTAGACAACTTCCAATGACTGGTGTGCCTTATTTTTATCCATATTTAATTTTTGTTCTCAAAAACAATATAAAGTAAAATCACACAAGTAATGTAAATGACTACTAACAGTTTCTAGAATTATTCCTTGCACCTCAATGGATTTGCATTTTATTTGGTTGCTGCAAAAGTAATTGCAGTTCTTGCACTTATTTTTAACCTTTTAAAACACAATTACTTTTTCATCAACCTAATAGAAAATGCAAAGATCTAAAACAATGGGATGAAGAAATATCCAAAACCCAGTGGCAATCTATCTTGTTTACAAATCCTCTCCCTTCCTTTCTTTATACTAGTTTACTTTAGTACTCTTACCAGTATATACATTATCCTATCTCTTTCTATATTATCTGGCAACAGATAATCATTTCATCAACACTTCATTTAAAGTAACTTCTTCATTTTCCTAAATCTATGAACCTGATTTTCCTTTAATTTGCCATAATTGTAGCTTACACACTCATTTAAAATTGTTTCTCTTTTTATTTGTCTATATTATATGCAAGAGATGAAGGAGAAGCATCTTTCTGTCGCTGTTTTCAGACCACTTTTATGCAATTTTATTTTTCATTTTTTTTAAGCAAAACATATTTAAATTTAAGGTTATTGAAATCATTGACACTTTCCTACCTTTCTGAATTACTTTTGGGCCTGGATCACAGTTTTTATACACATTGAGACTCATTGTAAAATTCACAAGGGATATTAGATGAATAATAGAATTATCAAAGAATACAGAACATAAAAAGAGCCAAGAAAATTAAGGAGAAATT
>NW_027669214.1:0-105000 GCF_964194185.1 Rhinolophus hipposideros | reverse complement strand
AAAATAACAAAAGAATATATGGAATTGTAACAGCTTACTGTATTAATATAATGCAGACTGAAACTCCATAGAATGCAAAGAATATTCCAGGATTGGTTTTACATGCTGAGATAAATGTGTCCTTATTTTTCTTTCTCAGTTACTGTGTAGTAGTTTCACCTACTGAGAGCTTGAATTTTATGAGGGTTTGTTGAATAAATCCTGAAGTATTTCAGGCAAGAGCTATAGGGATTGTTATATTTCCCATTCTTTACTTTTGTCAAAAGCAAAATACAGACAAATCTCTTCAGTATAATAGAACTCACTGGGCAATAAATGGCTATTGGGATCTGTTTATTTTTATGAACGTATGAAGGATTTGCACATAAGCTAATATCATTTATAGTGTATATATATGTATATGTATATATATATATGTAAAATGATTAGAAATATGCCACTTAACATTAAAAATAATTACTTACTAGCTATGTAGTTTATTGAATATGTTTAAATATTTCTTCACAGGAGATAAAAGAGAATGGTAGAATTAGATGTATTTTATGATTATATATATTCTATTAATTTATTCAGAGTATATATTCTATATAATATATAATAGTCATATATATAGAGAGAGATATTGCACAATTGTTATGAGCATAATAGGAAGATTAAAAGAGTACTTCTCTGAATTTAACTGGTAGTAAATAATCAACATATGAGAAGTACTATTAGAATTATTTTATGCAGGCATCATTTTATATGAAAAGGTATGCATTTATTAAAATTTTAATCTAAGCAATCATTGTTATTTATTTTCTTGAAGATTTGAAAAAAATTAAGGTGGAGTAAAATGAAAGTTATAAAATGATTGGCCTCCTTCCGCATTGACAATCGGTCTGCTTTATTAAATATATATTAATACATTATCATTATATTACAACAATTTTCTGCAGAAATACAGAGGTAAGAAGTTCTACATTGGAGTGTGGTGCCCTTAAGGCTGATGGAGCCATCCCACAACTCCAAGTACAAATGCTCCTTTGTATAGCATGTCACAGCCATAATTGCTGTTTGGACAATTTCCACTGTGACTTTCCAGTTAACAATATTCAAAGTGGAAAGTGAATTAAACACATCATTACTAAGCAGTCTACATATCCTGGTTTCATTTTCTTCAGGCAACAATGCTGCTTTTGTTTCTATGTCAAACTTAGAGGTCTAGCCCAAACCTTTCATTGCCCCTTCTCTTCTTTACAGTAGATAAAGAAAAAAAAAAACAAAAACAAAAAATAAAAACAAAAACTTTCATTTTAAAGACTTGCCGCTATGCATATTTAAGTCTCAGAAAACACCTTTCAGTCTGTCTAACATATACAGGGGTAAATTTGGGAAGTTATGGACAGCTACACATAATCTTGCATCTGTGTGACAAAAGTAAACAAATATGCTAATTGCTTAGTATCAGCATACTTCTCTCTTTTAATAGAACTCCAACGTGGAACTTCATAGTTCTGTATTTCTGCAAAAAATTGTTATTATATCTTGATAATGTATTTATACTTAATAAAGCCATAAAATTATTACTAATGTTCCATGTGCCTGATTTTAAAATCAACACTAATTCCCAATTCTTATGCAAAACATGGTACCTTGGCTCAAACTGCAATTTCTGTGTCTTATGTAGTAGCTAAAATCTAAGTTGAATTATCTTATCCTTAGCTGGGTTCTGTGCATACATGTGTGAGTTGATATTACTCAAAATTTGGGCAGAGTTTATATACTGATTATGTCTCTTCTTCTTGGTAGCCCACCTCACTATCTAGCAGGAACTGATTCTTCAGAGCAGAAAGACTGCTGATTTTCTGTTGAAATTTTGATCTCCTTATGCTATGCTAACTTGGCCTTCCTTAGGTCAAAAAGCAGTATAAAGAACACACAGTGCAGTAAATATAGATGGTGTATTTTAGAAATGTACACTTAAAACCTATATGATTTTACTAACCAATGTCACCCCAATAAATTAAATTAAAAAAATATATAAAGAAGTTAAGTCAACCTGTGATGATTATTCTCTTCCAGAATTGGTGTCCTGTTTTTGTTTAGTCTCCCATGACTTCAGGATTCTTTTCCTTTAAAACAATGTTTAACTTTGTCCAAAATTTAGAGTTGTTATCTGAAGAAGAGTAGCATCGATAAAAATTTACTCAGCCATACTGGAAGTTAACTTATAGATTGAAATTTAACCTAAAATTTAATCTGGAAATAAATTGCTTATATACTTTGCTTTTGTGGTAATACACTGGGGGTGACAAAAAAATGTATCCAAGTGGAGACTTTGGTCAACATTGCTCAAGCAGTAGTTCGCTGTAATCAGAAGTGTCTGGACGCTGATGGTAACCACTTTGAGTACCTCCTGTAATTGCAGAAGTCAAACAAAGTGTAAGCAAAAGTGTTTATCTGCCATAAAAGTAAAGCAAGCTATCCCTTTCTTTTATTCAAAACAGGCAATATTGAGGGTTCTTGAAGGAAAACTCAATGATTTATTTAAATTTTGAGGGATTTATAAAGGATCTTTAAAAAATGAAAAGGTACTTTGGGGTCTGTGTATGCTGGAAGTAGGGCAAATAGGCCTAGGAATGTAAATATCTAAGGATTATATCTATATATAATAATAAAATATTTATGTCCAGTGTTTTTCTAAAACAAGTTTTTTCCCCCTCTTGAACTTACATTTTAATTGTCTCTAAAATCAGTTTTATGTGAACAGTTGATCAGATTATTAACTACAGCATAGCAATGTTAATGAGCATTGTGTGTAATAAATACTAAATTAACCTAAGTAGTTAATTTTACTAAAGTGTTGTGTATTTGTTTCCCTTAAATATTTGCACTTTGGAGAAACTTGTCTATTTAGTTGTTTGAGCTAATGTGGCAAATATAATTAAAACAACTCTCTAATAAGGGTCCTAATGCCTACTGTTTGGAGTTTAATTTCACCAATTATGCCTTTGGTTAAATAACTTAGTAGTCATTTAGCTAAAAGATATATCGTGCTGTTGTACTTGTAATGTGGGTCAGTTGCCACAGAGAATGGCTGTTTTTATTGGGTTAGCAAATTTGAACACTTTAGACTTTCCAAATGGTAAAGAAAATATGTAAAGTAGTTAAGACATTTTTATCCAAAGAGCTGAAACAAAATGACAAGGTGCTAAGTGTTACACAACTTCTATTTTTCTTTCATCCAATCCACTATTATTATTTGTGCATGAATATATCCACACAGAACTTTCAATAATTGACATTTTAAACATTAAGTAGGAATGATACGAATTTTTCAAACCAAATTAAATTTGCTTTGAAAGTTTTCATATTGTCTTCTAAATTACTTTCACCCAAATGAAACGTTTGGAATTATGTAGCGTTTCAATGTTTCTTGTTCTCTGTCCTTTCTTTTGTCTTTCCCTCATTCTCTAACTGCTTCTTCTTATGTTTTCTTCTCTTTTATCCAGTTTTATGTTCTTCTCATGCTTTTCCTCTTCACATTTTAACCTGATTTCCTACCATCATATTGTTGCTTCTTCATCCTTTTTGCCCGGCTATTAGATTAAAATTTGGATTTAAAATTAGCAAGTAGAATAAAAAGGACAGAGAGATAAAATTAATGTTGTACATATTACATTACAAATTAATGTTGTACATATTACAAATCACACAAAAACAGCCAATTTGATTTTTTTTTTCTTTTGTGTGAGCATGTGTGTGTGTGTGCTTCTGTTATATGACTTTATATTTAGTATCAAAGCCATTGTGAAGAACTTGGAGACACAGACTGAAAATATTTGGAGATCAATGCAGATAATTTATGTGCCATTCATAGTAGGAGTGTTTGTAAACTTTACTATATTATATTGATTCTTTAGCTTTAATTCAAAAATCAATTTTTGTATTACTAAAAAGTCATGAGCCTTCATATAGACATTTTCATTAAAACATTCCGTTTTATCACACATATCATTTTTTTTATCTTCATAGAGAGCAGAAGACAGATAATAAATAACACTTACTTTTATTTTATTGTTTTTAAAGACCCTTCCCTTATACTAGTATTAATAATTCAGACTTATGGAAATAAGGCTAACTCTGCAAAGCCAGAAAGACAATCAAGATGAATATTTTTCTTGTTGTCAGTGACAAAAATCCAAGGAAACATTTATTTCTAAACTTGAACCCTCTCATTCTCTGGTGACATATGAACAGATTATCAATTCAGTCAATATGACAGCTGTCTTCTTAATTGGAGGATATGCTGTGAAAATGTCAGGAAGAATTTGCTGCCTTAGCAATAATGCACAAAAAAATTTCTTCTGTTCTGTACATCCTTCATAATTAATTACCCCAAAAGCAACATTCTAACAAATACGCCTTTCGTAAACCAACCTTTTTATATAGAAACAAACAAAAAATCTTTTTAATCCTTTATTAGAAGCAAAATGTAGTAAATAAAGCAGAAATGACTATTGCTAGTGTTTATATTTTTTTTCTCAAATTCCAGTAATGTCATCATGTATAATATTTACAGTGAGAAAGAGTATCTAAATCTTATATAAGCGTATATGGCAGACTCCTCCACTCTTTTTTTCTTCTTTTTCCTCTAGATTAGGTAACATGCCAGCTCATGGAATAATGACTTTAAAAGTATTTTTTTCTACAAAACAGAGTTCTGTGATTTTTTTCCAAAATGCTAATAATTAACGTAAACAAATCACTCTCTTCAAATTAGCTTGATTTTATCACTAGGAAGTAGGCATACTCGAAAAGAATGGAAATATTATTTTTGTTATTGTTTCTGTGGGCATAGGTAAGTCCATTTATTAATCTAAGAAAACTTACATGGGATATCATGAAGGAACAAACTAAAGCAGAAATAATTCTGACCAAAACATTTCCTAAGTAATCAGGATCTAATGTTATTTTAAATCATAGGAAGTAAAAACAAAACTGGTTTAATTATATTTATGTACGGCAACCTAAATAAAAACAAATACTAGTGATAATATTGAGAAGAGAAAGCAAAGTGATTAAAGTGACGCGTTCAATATTTATAATGAGATTATTTCACTGGGCTCGTCCTGTCTATATATCTCTAAATGAGCTTCCTCTATCACTCTATATTCAAAGACTTAGAATAATCCCTATAGAATAACATTTTCGGGTACACTTTTTCATGCAGTCTCTCCACTCCCCAGTGTACTTCCTTTCTAGCATCCTGGCTACATTCCAGCAGCTGTCAAGTCTGCAAAGATGACTAGAATTTGAGAAGAGTTTGCTTGAGTTATTAAATACATATTTCTCAGATTCTGCAAACTTTACCTTCTATTTAAAAAGATTAAAAAAAGTCAGACACAAAGCTAATAATCATTCTAATATCTAAATGATCTTATAAAGGTGTATTTTTAGAAAATTACGTGATCAGATTTCATTGAGGGTGAAATATGACACATCCATAAATTTTTCACTTCTGCAAATTTTTATTTTTGAAGGTTATCGCTCCTATTGAGAATATTGTTTGTTATGGTATTCAATGTGTCTTCTGGAGTCCTCAAAAACTTATTTAGGAAAAGCTTTCTTTTGTCTCTGATGTAAGGTTAAGAAAATCTTATGTTAAGGCCATGAGAGTCATGTTCTCTCTATTTCTCCTTTTGCCTTATTTTAAATTTCAAATATAAAATTGTTCTCATTCACTGCTATATTATACTGCTGTATATCATATCATACTATTCAATGTGCCTTCTATTGTCCTCAAAGAAATTTAGTTAAAAAAAAAGAGAGAAAAAAAGTTGAAGTTCCATTGATTTTAGAAGACCACCAGAGTGTATTTATTTGTTATACGTTTGTCCAAACCCATAGAATGTACAACACCAAGAGTAAAAAATATTGTAAACTATAGACTTTGGATGATAATAATGTGTCAGTGTAGGTTCATGAATTGTAGCAACGGTACTAATGGAGTGAGGGATGCTGATAGTGGGTGAAGTTCTACATGTCATGTGTGGGGCAGGGGAGTATATGACATATTTCTATACCTTACCCTCAGTTTTGTTATGAACACAAAACTGCTCTTATTTTTATCCATTTTCTTGAGGTCTCTCTTATCCTTGTGATCCATCCAACTGCTTCTGAAGTGCTGGCTGTATTTGTGTTGCCAAGTGCAAGGCAAGAAACTCAGCACATTCCTGAGTGTTTTTGAAAAGATGGGGTGGGGGGTTGGTGGGTGATTACAGTTCGTTTTTCATGATTGCTTCCTTACAGAAGACTCAAGCTCATACCTTCCTAAGATATATTTTAGAGATTGTCAATCTTACCGATCTTCTTAAAAATAGTTTATGTATTATTGATCTCTTACATTAATTTCTACTTCTTTTAATCTTAATAGTTCTTTTTCTTTAAACTTTAGTTTTAGTAATTTGCTTTCAGTTTAACTTCTTAAGTTTGACTATAAACAATTATTTTCAGTTTAAAAAATATGTACTATAAATATTCAGCAGAGAGGCTATTTCAATTCTCCTTTCCATGTCCATAACTGCTTTCTCTTGTACAAATGAATTGATTAATAATGCCACTACAATGTTAAGTAGTCATGGAGATAGTGGGCACTCTTAACTTCTTTCTGAATCTACTGAACATGTGAAAAGGACACATGAGCTGAACTGAAGGAAATTCACTGGCCAAAATTGGCTTAATTTTAGCATCAACATAATAATGATAATAATGAATTATATTAAATAGTAAAAGAGAATTTTGGGGATACATAAAGACTTGAAAAAATAGAAAGTGAGAAAAACTCTTTACAGCAGGTCACATAATACATGTATGAATAATGATAAAATTAGAAAAACATAATTTTTCCAACTCCTAAGGGAATCATTTATTCAAACAAATACACCAATGGTTGTCAAAACAATTGAATAAAGGCTATTAGTGTGCAGGATATCATATTCTCAAATCATTAGTGACCTGTGCATTCGGATTTTTGTTTAATATTCCCTCACGTGATTCTAATGTGCTTCCAGGATTGAGAAACACTGATAGAAACTTTTGGTTTAATGTGCAAATTATAAAAACAAGAGTAGAATACAAGGGAAAGGAATCTTATAGTAAATGTGTCAGCTCTGCTGCTGTTGGCTTAAGAAATGCTTTTTCTAGATCTTTCCTTCAGCACACCTTTCTTTGAGTTCATTTTATCTTGGTTCCCTTTCTGAGAAAGATGGTAATATTTATAGTTAACACAAGCTCTAGAGGTCTGGGAGAAAAGGTTAATTTGCTTTGAGTTAGAGTGCAGTTGGCCTTATGCATGCTTTAGTTAAGTTACAAGAAATTTTCAAGATCCAGCCTAGATCAAAGCAGCCAAAAATGAGGACACAGAAAACATCAAGGTGGTACTTTTGTTGCCCTTATCTTCTAAATGTCTCTCACTCTGGAACTTATAGACTTGCCTTTGATGAGTGACTAGAAGTAGGTATCAGTACAGCTAATGTTTAACATAAATAGCCATGTAGTATTTACTGTTGTAGTTGTTATTGTGATGGCCTTCCATTCAAATTGTAGCTCACATTATTCCTAAGGCAAGCTCTGCCTTGCCTTCTTTAGAAATGTAGACAAAGAGGATACTGACCTCTTTGTAGAATCAACAGAGGAAATCAATATAAAGCACTTTACACTGTTTTGTAAAAGCAATTATGCTTTTAAATTTCACCTATACTGTAGTTGATAAATTATATATTAGGAGTGTTAAAATTCTGATATATGTAATGATTTATAGTAGAAAAAGCATTTTCATAGGAATTTACTAAGAATCTTATGTTCAGATAGTGTCATGAGTTACCCAATAGAAAATACAATACTCCTTTGACTAATTTTTTTGTTGTTCTGAATAACACATCATGTGCTTGATTGAAAGATAGGCCAGACCACTTGTTCTTTATCTGGTATAAGATGTTATAATTATACAGTTTTGTTTTTTTTTAATCTACTTCAATACATGAGGCATCCATATAAAAGAATATGAGCAAGTACTATAAAAATCACAAATTTTAAAACCAAAGATAAACTCAAGTAGATGTAGTTCAGGATGAATTCTACACTAAGTCTCAAAGTCAATACAAAGGAGATGCACCATTTAGATGTATTTCAAGAGAAACTGCTGCAGGAGACCTAGATGTCTGATAGCCTTCTGCTGCGACTCCTGGGAAAACTTAAGCAATGCTTTCTATACACAAATGACTCAGACAGTAGCAGAGCAAAACCAGAGTGCTATTGATGAAATATTTCTTTAATGGGAAAGTTTTGCTTGGGGTTTCCTTTGACCTGGCCAAGACTTTCTTATAACCGGACAATAGTTTGAAGCTCTTTCTACTCAATCTTCCTTTCCCTTACTCCTTTTATAGGTACAAGACTTATAATGCAGCCTAAAGACTCTTTCTGCTTACTATTGCTCCCTCCCTTTTTATCCTTTCTCACTAGATATTTTTTTGGATATCTAAAGTTGTCTGGGTATTTGATTCTTGGAGGATTCTGACTGATTCAAGTGAAACCAGGAGTTATTAGAGAAAAAGATGGCATTATGGCATTTGGGCACTGGTTTATTTATTCCATAGCTGGAAATGAACATCTCATTTAGAGAAGAATGTGCACCAGGGGTTGTCCCTGGAAAAAGTGATAATGAAAGTTTTACATCTGTTTGCCTCAATAAATGTCTTGGCAGAAAGGAACACACTTAAGAGCATAATGATGAAGCATGGACAAAAACTGTGAAGTTTTTTGTATTATATATTATATATTAATACCCACCAGAAAGCATACATAATGAAAGTGGCACTGAAAAACTGATTTGACAAACTGACTCTGCCATTCATATTAGCCAACCTTCATCATTGCCTATCCAGGAACTGCAATGATAGGGACATGAACAGAGTGGTCATGTGGCAGAGACTGTGAACACACATAGGCCCCATATCATGGACTCTTTCTTTCTAAGGCTAATCTAGCTGTTTCTGCCTCTTAATGTCCATCACTCTAAAGACAACGACCCTGCTATAACAATAATCCTCATGAAGAGCGCTTTCCCTTTATTGACAAATAGATTATGACAAGTCCGTTATATCTGAGAATGTCCAGCTGTTTATATTCACAGAGGGAGATACCTATTCTTGGTATGGGTTTTCTTTTTATTGATATTAAGGCTTCAAACATTATCACTATCCAGTCTTACAGAATGCCTGATTTTTAGCTTTGGCAAATCACACTGCATTTCCATCCATGAGACCCGTTACACAATGAAGGTGGTATAGAAATGGGCCTATGACCTGGTCATATCACAATCTACTCCATCCAGAGGCATCTAGACTCATAAAGGTTTAGGATGGACTACTGAAGGTAAACTGAAGCACTGACTCAGAGGCAATATTCTGCAAAGATGGAGTGTCAACCTTCAGACAGAGCACAGGGAGTGAATCAGATATCTCCATATGTGCTTTGTCCCTAATATAGAGAATACATAGGTCTGAGAACCAAGGATAAAAGTTGGAACGAACTCACCTTATTTTCCAATGATTTACTATAGACTTTTGTGTTCTCTATCCTTGCAATTTGGACTTTCCATGATTGGAGGTCATGATCCCCCTAAGCGGCACCTTCTTGACAGAAAACAGAGTAATTGTCGTATTGAACTAAAAGCTATATCTGCCACCAGGGCATGTTGGATGTCTTTTGTCCACAAACCACAATGGCCTAAGTATTATTACCAAGATCTTTGTGCCTTTGGGAATAACCATTTGGGTCATACTATCAGGATCTGCCCAGTTGATAGCTGAGGGTAAAAAGTGTTTCAAATGGATTGTACAGGAAAGAGAGAGAATAAGTACCAGTTGTAACTGTGAGGCTGATTTTAGCCATGAGGGTTGTGGTTTGTTGTACTAACATCCTTTTTCTAAATTCTAGTACAACCCAGTGGATAATTTTTCAGAACTGAAGTGTGGTCTGAGTCTCTACCCAATACTTTACCTCTTCTCTCCTTTAACAGGTGTCAAGCCCCCATTATGATCTGAAAGTTCTCCTTCCCACACCAGCTCCCTCCTATTCGATCCTTTACATTCATTACTTCCAGTGTGTCTCTTGCACATTTCATCCTCCCTTGCCCTCTGCCTCTCATAGAACTAAAACTTATCCATGCAAGTTTTCACCAAATGTGATTCTTTTTTCTGTCATCCTCACAAGCAAATCTGACTTATTTCTCCTACAAAATGCTCTTCTGTGTTCACACTGATATTGACCTAGTGCATATGATTATTGCATTAATCTTGAGCTCCAGTTATTATAGAATAATGCCTCCTACTTCCTGATACAGTGTCATTTGCTTTTGAGGTTTTTTGTTTGTTTGTTTGTTTGTTTTTGTTTTTTTTCATTCTAAACAGCCTGACCTTTGACACCATGCTGAACTTTCCTTTTCAAACAAACTAAGGACTTTCATACTCCTGTGACTTTGCCTATTTTGTTTTCTCTTGTTTGTTTACTCTCCATTGGTTCAACCAAATGGAGAGTAACATGTCCCTCTCTCAGAGTTTTGGCTCCTGCCGCCCTTTTAATGTTCATCGCCATGAACTGTGCGGGATTGTCCTGGTGATGTTGTGAGACAATACAGAAAATCAGAGAAGAAATTAAAAAGAGAAGTAGATTTCACATTTTTCTCTCTGAACTTTAGGAGTTGCCTTATCTGTTCCTCAAGCCAGAACTAAAAACCCCATTCTTGAGCTTTCCCTGTCAGCTCACAGTGCTCAGTTAGAAGTCCCCTCAAATAAGCTTCTCCCCAGACCTTCTCTCATAGTTTTATAGGATTTTTGGTTTTTTTTTTTTTTTTCCCTAGTGGGAAAAAACATAGGTGAAATATGCTTATTGCCCCTTACCAGGAATTGGAAAACTACTCTGGATATTATGAATAGTTGTTGTGAGACTGTGGGTCCTATTAACATCCTCTGAGGAACAATCCTCGTTTGGTTTTAGCAGGCAGTCAACCTGCTTAGTTTCTGAATGCAAATTTCATGGGACTTTCTGTGGTGGTTCCTCCAACAGCAAATGAGTTTTGAAAGTGTTTGCAGTTGCGGTTTAGATTTGCCTCTCCAAGCCCCAATCAAGGGCTGATTTTGGACTCATCAGCCCTCCGACTGCAATTCAGATCTCAAAGCCTTTGCTATATAGTTCTTTGGGTTACTTCTGGACATGTGCATCTTGGGGACCTCCTTTTCCTGCTTTCCTCTCTTCAGGGATTCCCTCCACATTCTGCTCTTGCAAGGAGTATCTTTCACCAGTTGCTATGGCCAGATATATTGTTATCTCTTAGAGTTTTAAGTTTTACCCGTCAGCACTGTCACATAGTCCTTCATGACTGAGGCTATCTTTAGGGCAAAACAATGAGAGTAAAGAGAAATTCACTTAATCATTAAATCAGGCAACCAATACCAGGAATCATCCTTCGTGTTCTTTGCAGAACCAGGGCCCTTTTCCTGATGATTCTACCCAGAAGCACAGATATTTCTCTAGGGTGCTTGCACCCTAGAAATGGCGATGGCAGTGCAGATCTGGAACTGGACCTGACTCCAGGGCTGGCACAAGACATGAAAAAAAAGAGATACTACTACTACTACTACTAACTACTATGGATTCCCTCTTCACACTCTGGCTCACAGACACTTTTTTTCCTGGTACTTTGTCTAGAAAGACTGGCCTGCCTTTTGGTTTTTGCTGACTCTTCCAGTTACTCAGTTATGAATTCGATCCACCTTTGGGCCAAAGCTGAAAAATAAGGGGACGAAAAAGAAATGAAAGGCAAGAAAACTCACATTCTCTCCTCTATTGATCTTGTATCAAATTTTGACTTTACTTCCAATTTTCCTGCTATTACTTACTTTTCAGAGAGTCTTCAGGCTTCTGTGTGTGTGTGTGTGTGTGTGTGTGTGTGTGTGTGTGTGTGTGTGTGTGTGTGTGGTGTGATATGTGTGTTTCATTTGGCCAGAAGTTTTAATTATAATCACTGGAAGAGAAAGGCTGCAGAGGGATTAATCCATCTTCCCCAGAACTGGAATCTATAACTTAGAGTTTTTATTAAACTTCATATTGTTTATGTTAATTTCACAATAAAATAAAAGAAAGCTATTGTGCTGGATTTTGATCTAGTTATTTTATAGATTATTTCCATTCTAGGCCATGGGTTAATATTTACTCATTATGAGTTTGCCAAAAAAGACCCACTGTATATTGTTTATAAGGGACGTATTTTAAATGCAAAAATACAAAAATCTTGAAAGTAATAAAAATGAAAAAAATAATATATTATCCCTACAATTACCAAAAGAAAGGTGATATAGACCTTAAAACAAGGATTATTATTATATACTACAGACATCGTAATTTCAGAGTTAATTCAAAGGAAAATATTTTAAAATGATATGCTAATTACCATAGCTTGAATATATAAAAGGAGACTTTAAAATCCACACACATAGTTGAAAATTATACAGCTTCTCTCTTAAAAATTGATTCAATAGGTTGACCATGGTAAAACACATGTTTTCAAGTTTATATAAAACATTTACCATAATACAAATACTGGTCCAACAAAATCTAAAAAACAAAATGTTAGAAAATTAATTTTCTGATCACTGTGGAATTAGGTACAAATTAATAGCTAGAATGACCACAAAATGTCAAATATTAAAATATTCATGAAAAATCACTACAGAAATTATAAAATGTTTTGAATTGAATGTTAATAAAGGAAAGTCCTAGCAAATCTTGTCTGATTCATCTAAAGCTATCCTTAAAAGGAAATGTAAAACCTTAGGTATATATGATGAAAAAGAAGAAATGATGAAAATCAATGATGTTTATGTCTATTCCAAGTTGGAATATAGAACATATTAAAATTATAAAAAGTGGAAAGAATAACAAGAGGAGAAATTAATGACATCAAAAACAAACATAAAATATAGAAATTCAACAAGGAGTTCTTTTAAGAAGATGAACACGATGATTTGTAAAAGGTTTTGAGAGAAGGTACAAATCACAATATGAGGAATGAAAAACAGAGGATATTACCACACTTACAGACATTGAATAGATAATAGTGTGCATAAGCAATTTTATGCAAACAAATTTAAAATTTTACATGACACTAAAAAATATTTTTTAAAAATTAACAAAATAAGGACACAAGAATAACAAAATCTGAACACCTAGTCATCTATAAAAAATAAAATCAGCAATTTAAAAACTTACAACAAAGAAATCTTTAAACTAATGTGACTCTGTTAATGATATCACAAGACATTAAGTGAGAAATAATGGGAAACTAACACAAATATTTGCAGAAGGTAGGAGAAGATGGAGCTATGGACACTGGCATTATGGGGCCAGAGTAACCTTGAAACCAAGAAGCAGATAACGAGACAATGACTCTCAGACATAGAAATAAATATCTTAAATGAAACATTAACCAATAAAACCCAGTGATACATAAAATGGATTATATCTCATGACCAAGTTGCCATTATCCCAGAAATATGTTTGTTTAACTATACATCCGTGTACTTAATACTTATTTTAAATTTCAATATAACCTTCATTTTAAAAGTATATGCTTAATAAAACACTGAAAGTTAGTAACTGTATTTGTTTGATAGAAGGGTTATGATTTCCCAGGAAATTCACCTGGAGGATTGATTTTCCCTCATAAATACAAAGCATTATCAGCAAGTAGTTACCTCAACATTGTTTTATTTTCATAGTCTTACAAAGGGACAAAATATCAAATACCTTGTTATAATTCTATATAGTTGTCAGAAGTGTACATAACATTATTTTTATTCTAATATTTTTGTGTTTTAATCAGTTTCAATATACTATACAGAATACATAAATTTATATTCATTATAAAAAAGCATACAAGATCATATATTGCATAATGTAAAATTCCTCTATAACTCTTTATATCCCAACTACAAACAATCATACATATTTAATCACTCAAAGCAACAGGATTTTTATCCTGTATTTTTTTTATAAATAAAGTGAAGCATTTTTTTATCCAAGTGGAGTTCTAAATTTACTTTAAATTGCTTTTAGCACATCACAAATTTTCTTGGAAATTTTCCATATCAAGTCATATAGATTTATTCCATTATTATGAATTGCCGCATGCTTAGTTTTCTGAAGTATGATTCTTATAACCATTCACCTATGAATGGCTATTTACAATATTTCAATTTACTTTATCAATATTATATGATTATATACACACACAAACACATGCACATATACATATGTCTATTTTAGATTATATTCTTGGATTTGTCTATTTAAATTGAATGTATGCTGCCAAATTCTTCCAAAAATGCTTTAATATTTTGCATCCTTACAAATAAGTGTCTTCATTTCACCATATGTTCTTGACATAATTGTTAGCAAACTTTTGGGCAAAAAATACAAGCATGTTGTTTTGCTTTTTTTTTTTTTTTGGAATTAGCATATCCCTTATGACTTCTGAGACTGACTATATTTCCATACATTCACTAACTATTTATAATTGTTTTCTGATTTTTCCACATCATAATTTTCAAAACCTCAAGGAGGAATTATATGTGTACACCCCACCCCCTTCAACTTTTTCAAGGAAGAAGAAAAGTTTATTTTCTTATTAAGTTGTCAATAATTTTGAATCTGTTTCAATGGGTTATCAAGATCTAATGTTAAAGCCGAAGAGTGGCATCTGATGTTTGTGTGGACAGGTGAAAAAGAAGATGGAATGCTGATCGTGTCCGAAGTTGTCTAGTGGCAGTGTGCCACAGCATTTGGTGAAGGGATTCCTTTCACTGATTTCCAAGGCTTATGATTCCACACTGCACGCAAGATGATCTGTCTCAACAGTTGACTATTTCACAGAAACCCTGCAGAGATATTGTTGTAATTCTTTTTCCACCCAGATATTCTTGGAGGGCTGTACCCAAGTGTATGGTATTTAGTAATCACCTCCACACAGATATGGACCTGTCACTTTCTTTGTGGTTCTACGTGGCCCAAGAACAGTTTCACTACATTGTTCCTATTTGTAGTGAAGCCAACCATGTGCTGTTGTGCCTGTCCACTGTCCACTGGCTCCTCCAGCTGCTACCTGGAGAGTCCAGGTGGTATAATCTGGAAGTATAGGGAGTGTTCACAGGGTAGATTTGGACCCATGAGAGGCAAGGAAAGGTAGAACACTGGTGAATTATGTTTTCCTTTCTTCCACCCAAATGGATTTTGCAGTTCATAAAGCTTGTCTTTATTCAGTCCTCTGACACTGAACAATCGGCTGGACCTAGAGCAGCAATATACCCCATCTCAATTGCTCCCCTGCTACGCCAGCCTCAATCCCATTTTCCTTTAGTTCTGCTTCCTTGAGATTGCACTATACAGTAAGATATGGTAGAAGTGTTTTAGCAATTTACTTGTGCTCTGAACACAGTTGAAGCAATGTTTAATAAGGTCTCTATCATATGTATCTTTAATTGGTGTCCATTTCAGTGCATTTGTTTTTGAATTTAGATTTTAAGGTTGACTACTTCCATTAGTCTTAGTATAAAGACACATCCCAGGAGATAGTGAGAAGGAGTGTAATTCCCTTCTACTACATATCATATGGTGTATTCAGAATTCTTCTAGAGAGGTTAAAAGCCTCCCCCTCCCACCAATATTTTGAAAATATAAAGAATATAGAACGGAAGAGGTAGAAAGTGAGTAGCAGATAACAGAAAAGAGGAACAGACTAGAAATTCAGTAGGCAATAGAGAATAAAGCCACATGAACTTTTAGAATGCTAAATTCAGCCAAATAATCTTGAATTTAACTGCTCTCCACCCCAATGCTGAGTCTTGGGGATTCATAAATACAAAAATGAATGTGCCAAACTTGGGCATTTCACTTGCAACTTATAAACCACCTTTTAACTTTTCATATACCTCATGAAAATTGATGGAGTCTTGGTGTCTTCTACAAAAGCCAGAATCTCTGTGACCACCAAGACTATGACTAAAAGGGTACAAACTCCTTTCCATCAAGTTTGGAGGGTCAGAGGGGCCAACTGATTGTTCCTTCTATCAGGCCATATACTGACATTTTAATATGATTTCTAAAAGGTCAGTGTCTACCACTTCTTAAATGTTAGGGAGAGATTAGAGACTGAGTACGTATTTTGAACTGGGACTTCCTAAATTAGGATCTCACTTAGATATTGAGTAGCTGTGCTCCGTAGGGTTGACTTAATTTTCTTGTGTCTCAATTTCTTTACTTGTAAAATGGACATCATAACAGTTGTGAGGTGGCTGTGAGAATGAGATGATATGCCAACCTTTAGAACTCTGCCTGGTTCAAAGTAAGTATGGTAGATTAAACTATATTAGTATTTGTTATACTCATTATTGTAAGGCTCTGTGGCCGTAAGAAGAATCATGGACATTCAAAGAGTTGTTTAAGTCTAAATAAAACTACTTAGTACATCTCAAATTAAGATTGTAGCAAAAAAGATATCCGGTTTTCCCAAATTCTGACATTAATTTTATTACAGAATTAAATGAGGTACAGAACAAGAACATTAGCACTCTCCTTCTCATAGCCTCATTCATGAAAAATTATTTGTATGATATCTATTAAATACAAGTATTTCAACAGCTGTAGAAAATTGAACTGGTCTAAAAATAAATTACAATGATTGTTTAATAATTATATAACACAGAGAATTACAGCACAGGCCATAAAATATATGGGTAGATTGTCTTCTCAAAGTTTTATATATGTACCTTTGCAGCTGGACAAAGGAAAACAGCTTTTTTTTAATATTAATGTTTTAGTGGCTTCATTTCTAAAACCATGTCAAGACTGAAAAAGTGCCAAGTAAAGTTATTTGTCATTTATTTTCAATTTTTAAAAATGGGGAAATACTCAGAATTCTATAAGAATAAATTATAATAGAAAATATGATTATAAGAAGTTTCAACAATCCTTCAATTTACTATAAAATTGGTAAAATATTAATTACATACAAAATTAAATTCTGTTAGTGAAAGAAATTGGATATGTTAAAATAAAAATATACAAATAAGATTGTATAAATTCAAAACCAAATCAGATAATATGCATGAGTGAAAATTCCCACAATAGAAGGATTTATTCATTTTGTAATTTTTATTGAAGCCTTAATTATGTTAAGAAAATTGAAAATTGTACAAATTAAAAATAAACTGTGCATTATTACAAGATGCTATCATCTATTTTACTCCTGTACTTGACCTATCACTGTCTTCTATTTCACCACAAAGTAACCACTATCTTTAAGATGATTGTTTGCCTTTTTCTTTTTTGGGTTATATATGAATGGAATACATATATGTAGTATTTTATGTTTGATTATTTCTCAATATCATCATTCATCACAATGTATTCATGTATATTTTTGAATAATATACTATTATATAAACATAATAAGTGTATTCCTTTTACTGTTGATGAACAAACAGCTGAATTGTTTTCAATACACTACAAATAATGGTACTTTGAACAATATAAAAATATGATATATCAAAATTTGACATCAAAATGAAAATACGACATATCAAATATTGTACTTTACAGGTCAAGCTGTGCTTAGAGGGATAAATATATGCTTGTCTCCCTTCTTATTATCTTATTGATTTTTGATTGCCAGTGCCTAGACCCATTATTTTATTAGGGATTACAAAATGATTATTTTCAAATTCTCCAATGCCCTCATTTATTAGCTATTAGCTAAAACTATTGTCTAAGGAGAAACTTACTGTCATTCATTCTGTCATTACACACTGGTATTTTTAATGTGGAAAAAGTAGCAAGAATACTTAACCTATCTTCCTGTTTTCAAAACACTGATCTGATGTCCAGTAACATTTAATTAGTATTTTTAATGAATATTTTTAAATTATAGTTGACATGCAATATTATATTTGTTTCAGGTGTACAAAATAATGATTCAACCTTTATATACCTTAAGAGGCGATTACCACTGTAAGTTTAGTAATCATCTGCCATCATGTAAATTTACTATGATGTTATTAACTCTATTGCCTATGTTGTACATTACATCCCTGTCATGTATTTTATTACTGAAAGTTTGTATATCTTAATTCTCCTCACCTTTCTGCCTTTTCCCTTTTTCTGCCCCTCCTCTGGCAACCATCAGTTTGTTCTCTGTTTTCTATGTGTCTATTAGAGTTTAATTTGTTTTGTAAGAGTTTGAACTCTTTGTAAGAGTTCATTTGTTTTGGCTTTTTAAATTTATATTTCACCTAAAAGTGAAATCATACAGTATTTGTCTTTCTTGCTTTGTCCAACTTATTTCACGTAGTATAATTACTACTTTTAACGTCAGAGATTTTTTAAAAAACACATCTGAACTGCTTTAATCCGTTATAACTATGATACTTATGATCATTATTTCTTAATGATTTATTTTTAGGAAAATAATTTCTTAAAAGCTCTCGGAGTAAATATTTTTTTATTTTGTGTAGTACTTTCTGTTTCCTGTTAAAAAATCTTTGCCAATGCAAAATTCTTAAAGTTATTCTCTTTTATTGTCTTCTAGAAGTCTCACGCATTATTTTAAAATGTACTTATTAGTTTCTGCCTAATCAGTAGATTCTAGTTATCATTTGTGCTATTACTTTTTGCTTAATTATATGATCAGAGGACATATACTTTATGATTATAATCACTTTCTGATCACTTTATGATTTATAATCACTTTAAATTTGAGAAACTTGCTTTGTGGCTCAGCATATAGTAATTTTTCATTTTGTATATGTTTTGTTGGCATCAGCTGACCCATGAACAACATGGGTTTGAATTGCACAGGTCCATTTATATGCAGATTTTATTTAACGAATACTGTAAGTGTATTTTCTCTTTGATCTTCTTAATAACATTTTCAAGGCAATTATGCTCTTTTTTGTACCTTGTTTTTAAATGTCCAAGTATTTTATTCTGATATCATCCAGGTCACTAATCTAATTTTCTCATGAGCTATGACCAAAATACTGTTAAAGCAATCCACTGAGTTTAACATATGACCTCTACAGTTTAATTACTTACCTGTTTTGTAGTGTACCAATTCTATGCTAAAAATATGTAGTTAAATAAATATAAATCATATTTATCTCAAATTCCCTGTTTGATAATTACATTGTCTGGATCTTTTTATATTGTGTCTATGGTTTGTTCTTTCCTTTTGGTCAATACACTGTATATGGTAAATTATATACAATTTAATGTTCTGAATGGTGACGTCTCACTCCAAAGGTTATTTAAATTTTCAAGACGCATATGATCTAAGATCACAGTATTCCAAAATCCTTTTAATTTTATCAAGGATTGACATAATTTGAGAAAGAATTCTAGTCCCTATGAGAGCTGGTCTATTTTCTGTACAGTTTTACAACTGTAATGTAGTCATGTGATCTCAACCCAAGTTGAGGAATGTTTGCTTTTGTCTATTTGCTTTGCAGGCCATGACATGCTTTTTATTTTCTTAATCATGAGGTATTTAAAAGCTCAACTTCTTAGTCTCAAGCAATGGACTCAACCCTTTAGGTTTTCTTCATTCAGAATTTATATCAATAATTTTTTTACTGATTCAGAAAAAGAAATTATTGGTATCTGAAACATGAATGAATGGTTATTATTTTTTAAAACATTTAAACAAAAACTTAAATATTCATATAAATTCTACTTTATTGAGATATGATTCTCATAACATGAAAGTTACCCTTTTAAAGTGTAAAATTCAATGTTTTTTTTAGGATGTTCACAAGGTTGTACAACCATTATCACCATTTAATTTTAGAATATATTTATTATCCATCCATTCCAAAAATTCCTGTATCTGTTAGCATTTATTCTTCATTCCCAGCCACTGTTCCACCCCTATAGAATCGCTAATCTAATTTCTGTCTCTATAGATTTACCTATTCTAAAAATTACATACAAATGGGTTCATACTATATGTGATATTTTGTGACTAGTTTCTTTCACTTAGTATAATGGTTTTGAGTTTCATCCATGTTATTGAATGCATCATACTTCATTTATTTTATATCTGAATAATATTTCATGATATAGATGTATGGCATTTTCTTTCCTCATTCATCTGTTGATGAACACTTAGGTTGTATCTACTTTGGGCTATTAAAATAAGGCTGCTCTGAACATTGGTGTCCACACATGTGCATGGACGAATATATTTACTTATTTTGCGTCTATATCTAGGAGAGGAATTGTGGGTCTGACGATAATGCTATATTCAGCTATTTGAGTCAGTTCTAGAATGTTTTCCAAACTGGCTGCACCATTATACATTCACGTCAGCAGTGTATGAGAGTACTTTACTGCTTTGCCAACTGTAATAGTTTGTCAAGACTTTAATAAAAAAAATACCACAGACTGGGTGCCTTAAGCAGCAGCAGTTTGTTTTCTCACAATTCTGGAGGCTGGAAGTCTAAGATCATGGTGCTGGCAGTTTTTTTTTTTTTTTTTTTTTTTCCTGTGGTTTCCTTTTCTTGGCTTGCTGATGCACCTTCTTGCTTCCACTTCACTTGGTTGTCTTCTCTCTACACACATGCACTGGGTGTCTCTCCGACTGTGTTATGTGTATCTTAATCTCTTTTTCTTATAAGAACTCCAGTCATGTTGGAATAGTGACCACCTTAACAGCCACAGTTTAACTTAACGCTTTAAAGGTCCTATCTCTAAATAAGTCATACTTAGAGATAATAGGGGTTAGAGCTCCAATATAAACTTTGAAAGGGACACAGTCATCTTATTATGGTTTTGATTTACATTCTTTATGACTAATGATATGCAACTTTTTTGTGCTTGTTGTACATTTGTTTATCCTCTTAGAGAACTGTTAATGTGCATGCTTTGCCCATTTATATATTGTGTATTTTTTTTCTCCTTTTGATTGTTCAATTGTATGAGTTTTTCTGTATTTTTTACACAGTCCCCTCATAACATACATGATTTGGAAACATTTTTTTTCACATTCTGGGTTTTGAATTTCTATTTTTTGATTGCATTATTTTCAGCACATTATTTTTTCCATTTTGATGATGCTCAATTTATTCTTTAGTTTCTTTTGTCACTGGAGCTTTTGGTGTATCTAACAAACCATTCCCTAACACAAAGTTACAAAGATTTACTCTCATCTTTTCTAAGGGTTTTATAATTATAGTTTTAGCTCTTATATATCAGTATATGACTGATTTGGAGTTAATTTTTGTGTGTGTTATGATGGGGTGCCCAGTGTTATTCTTTTGCATGTGGAAATCCAAATGTCTCTATACCATTTGTTGAAAATATTATTCTTTTCCCTTTTAACTGTCGAAAACAGGATATTCTCCTGTTTAATGGCTTATGAATCCATCTAGAATGTTTTTTCCATTTCAGGGAGCTGAGGGAATAAGGAATTATTACTTGGCTTCTTCAGACCTCTAGACCAGCCATCTACAAAGCAGTGGTAGAGAGGGTTGGGGAAAGGGAGGATGAGTGCAGCCTCTAGCATGAATGCGATAGCATCCCACTGTTCTCACCATGTTTTAGTAGTTTTTTGTTAAATAAATATTTCCCAATTTGATGTAAGCATTTTTTATCATTAGCCACATAGTTTTAATAATTGTCTTTTCTGATTCTGACCAGCTTAAACTTTTAAAAAAAATAGTTCTAATTTTTTGTGCTACTTATTTCTATAAGTCTATCAACAAATATATGAGTATTCAAACATTAAACGTATTGAAATCCACAAGCATCTCTAATTGGTCATAATTACCAAAGAACTCACAAAATTCACTAACCTGATGTAAAATGTCTCCTTTTGCAATGTATGTTGTTCCATAAGCTACTATAAAAATAAGAAGTTGATTAGCTAGTAGAAATACCATGGTTATAAATTAGTTATATGGTAATTTAAATACCTAAAAAATGCATGTGGTAAAGTACACCTAATTGAAATTCTGAGGATTCACTCTGACAGAGGCAGTTCTCATTAGAAATGGCAAAGACAGTAGGTGGACAATGCCATAACTACACAGTGAGTGCATTGAAATACAGACGGTATGCTTGTATCTAATAAGCACAGAACGTAAACAGTTGGATTTGTAAGGGAAATTAAATGTCCTGACTCAAGTACTGAAACATAATATTGTTTAGCTCTGCATTTTCTATTCTATGATTATTGCAAAGAGCTTTTGTGAACCACAATGAAGGTATACTATTAGAGCATTTGTGCATCAATTAAGTATTGTAGCCTCAGGAGGAAACACCAATACATTTTTAAAGGAAGTCAGATTCAATCTGCTTTATGTTCAAGCTGTTGTCCTCTCTAATCTTGTATTCTTTATGCTATGAATGTCTATTATGAATTGAGTATTTTCTCGCACTCAGACCATTTATTGATGGTTCGTAATACTGTAGAATGAAAAATTGCTATTACTTGATATATTACTTTTCAGTGTAAGATATTTTTCAAGAGAAACATTTTGACAATTTTGATGTCATTTCTATTATTAAGCAGTCATTTGTTCTATTATACATCACTTAACATGGTTAAAACTTCCGAATAAAACCTCTTTTGCCACTATCTTGAATAAGGTATTCATTTCTTCAAACCATTCTCTTTTAATATCTGGAAGTTAGTAATTTACTATAAACGTGAAGAAATCAGCTGCTGTACTAAAAGAAAGACCGGTATTTAGTGAGAAAGAAAGAGCTGCAAAATGGGAGAGAAGATGGTAGGTTCATTTGTGGTATTCATATTATTGGGCATCTAACCATTGTACCCAGACTTTTTTGTGGATACTAATGCAATAATCAGGGAGTTACCCTAAAAACATTCTGGCCATAAACCCACATTTTAAATGGATTGGAAATACTTTAGGTTTAAAGCAGGATAAAATAGTTGATCTAAAGCAGGGTGGAGGATATAAAAGCAGGACACATGATGTCTCAAGTAATTATAAAGATTCATCTAGTCTCTAGTTACTTTTGACAAAGCTGTTTTTGTGATTTATGGCAGGTGCTTGTTTATAAACCCATTTCTACACAGACACAGTGAAAAGCATTTATCATTCTGCTTGGCCTTCCTTATTAGATAAATGTCACATAAACATAACCTAAATCTGGATTCTTGCTAGTCTGGCACATAAACTGGTGGCATCTCTTTGACTACCTTCATTTTTCTGTTGACCTCCAGCAGCCAAGGAGTATTTGACAGTGAGTATCCTTAGCCTCAGTGCTTTATTTGCCAAGCAGGAAAAAAATAAAATAAAAAAAGTCAGTCAGATTGGTGGAGGTCAGCAAAGTATCATTTATCAACAGGCAACTCACTATTGATTTTGGTTTAAACATTCTACCCTACAGCTGTTTTCAGTTAGTAATTCTGACTAACCATTATAAAAGCTTTTATAGCTTAAGGAGCTGTGTATTTTGACAAAATGAAATTAATCAATAAAGGTGTCAGTCATCTTGAATCCAGGTAACAAATAAACTGCTCACTCAAGAGAGTCGAACATTAATGATAGTAATTTTTAAAGTCTTGAGAAACCTTATTTTCTATGGATGCCCTCACTTTTCCAAGATGATCCTACTTTTAAGCTGTCATTCTCATCTTTGTAATATTCTATGTAATTGTTAATTAATACATTGAAACTTAAGGATATTTGACATGGCTTTTATTTTATAAATTATAATTTATTATTAACTATGTGAAAGTATTATGAATATTTAACTGCAAATGGCTAAAGATATAACACAAAATTAGTAATAAAACACTGGTGAATCAGTACTATATATGACAAATAATGAAGATGAGTAATAGATTAGAAACTTGAAACTGAATTAATTGTGCAAATGACACTGATGTATTATTATGTTAATTATCCTGACTTTAAAAAAGAGCATAAAAACTTGGGGGACAGAGGATTGATATAAGTGTTAAACAAGTTAATCCTCATTTTCACTTAAGTTTTGTAGCTACCTATGTTATTTAATACATTAAACATGATGCATAAATATTTTAATATAATTGTTAAAGTTTAAAATAAAGCATAAATTGTAATTTTTCTTTTTTGTCCTATTTAAAACATGGAAGAATCTCCTACTTATCTGTCACATCATTACACATCAAAATTATTTTCATCTTTAATCAGGAGACATTTGCAACTATCTATTCATATAGATAGCCATTACCAATGAAAGTTGAACAAAAAATAAATAAAATAAGTTTAAAAAGAAGAAAATAGCTTTCAAATGAAAGAACATTTGGATTTTATATTTCAGTCTTTATGCAAAAACTTATTTATTTAATGAGTAGTATAGATTATATATAATATATGATATATAATCATGTAATAGGAAATGTATATGGATAAATTTGACAAAAATGTAACAAAACTTTTATATATACATTCTTAATGCCTGTATTGTAGAACAGCTACTTATTTCAATCTATTAATATCTTTTTTAATCCCAATAGGAAACATATTACTCTTGTTTATTTATTTATTTCCTTTTAGGACTTAAGGCATTAAAAATCTGTTTGAAAATCTAAAAACTCACACAAAACACTAAACAAATAAACAGGGTTAAAATTATCAACCTGCATAAATTTGCCTACTCTTTACTATTTTCACTTTTATTTATGTATTTATATGTTGAGTAATGTATTTATATTCCCCAATAGAACACTGAGTTTCTGCCCAAAAACTTTAAAAAGTTAATTCGTGAGAATTAAAAAAAATCACAATTTTGCTCATAACAAATGAGACCTCAGGTATACAAAAATAATTTTCATGTTATTTAGAGAAAGGGAGAAGCATTGAGATATACACTTTCAAACACTAATTAGTTTGAGAAACGAAAATAACCTGCATCAAGAAATCTAATTATTTGATAATTTTCCTATCAAATGTTCTACTATATAACTAAATGCTAAAGTAGTTTAAAATCATTAGTAATTTGGTTAACAACTCTCCTCGAAGACAAGGGGAATTTTCCTACATCCTTATATCCATATTATATATTACAGACATTTAATACGTTTTTATTTGAGCTATTATGTTAAGAAGCAATTGCTAGATTACCACTATATAAAACACAAACTTGAGATTCACTTACATCAGCAAAGATTATTTCTTGTTCACATACCTTCAAGTTTAATTGGAGTCACTTAATCTAGCTAGGTGTGGCTGAACTTGGCTCTATACTGCAGATAAAATTTGGGTTTTCTTCCCCATGTTTCTTCTCCTTAGAACAAAGGCTTCCCAAGCCATCTTCCTGTGCCAAAAACCAGGAGTGCAAGAGTGCAACCAACATTAGGGTCAACTCTATTTTCCGTGGCCACACATATCATGCTTATTGTTGTTGGTTTTTTAAAGAGACAGTTCTGTCTTTTTAGATTTAAGTACGGGTAACTTTGGTACATTAAGGTTCTGTGACACAATGCCCTTAAGCTTTCTGGGAGCTCTTTTGTAGAGCTAGAAAGATCCACTGGACAACTTCAGAGATCTTAAGAAGAGTGTAAACGGCCACACTCACGATTTATATTCCTATGAAGTTATCTGTTAGTGGCTACAATTTGATTATTTTCCACTTCTGAATTTTTTAGTCTATCCACATTTCCTCTAACTTCTGCTTGTAAACTGGTCAGTCCTTATGGAGTTCTTTATTTTTTGTGTTCCTAGTATATAAAACTGTTGCACTTTTAATATTTAACCACAAAATTTACTCACCCCATGCTACAGGTTCATTAAGTACACATTTCCTCTTTCAATTTTTAAAAATTTTTATGAAGACTTTTTTGTTTTGTTTTAAGACTGTGTTTTGAAGAACATTTTTTAGAGTCACAGCCAAAATTGATGGGAAAGTACAGAGATTTCATGTATAACCCCTGCCCTCCACAAGCACAGCCTCACCCATTATTAAAATCCTGCAATAGAGTCGTACATGTCACAACTCCTAAACCTACACTGATAGTGGCATAAATTCTGTGGGTTTGCAGAAATGTTTAATGTATCCATAATATGACATCATACAGTGGATTTTCACTGCCCTAAAATCCTATGCTCTCTTTATTTATTCTTCCTCACCTCCCAACTTATGGTAACTATTTATTGTTTTATTGTCTCTATACTTTTTCCTTGTCTAGAATGTCATACAGTCAGAATCAGATTGGCTTCTTTCACTTGGTAATATATATTTAAGTTCCCTCCCCATATTGTTTATAGCTTGATAACTCATTTCTTTATAGCACTGAATAATATTCCATTGTTTGGATGTACTAAAGTTTATTCTAATGCAATAATATTTACTGTATTTACTGTAGTAAATGGTATTGTGGTTTTTATGTCAAATCCAACTTGTATATTGCTAGTAAACAGGAAAGTGATGCACTTTTTATATTAACTTTGTATCCTGAAATTTTGCAATAATTGCTTATTATTTTCAGAAGGTTTTTTTTGTTTTTTGTTTTGTTTTTTCTTTGCCTTCCGATTTTTTCAATTTTCTACATAGTCACTCAGGTCATCTGTGAACAACTACAGTTTTACATCTTCCTTCCCAATCTGTATGCCTTTTATTTATTTTTCTTGTTTTATGGCATTGGCAAGATTTTCAGTATGATCAGAAAAAGAGTGATGGGAAGGAACATCTTTGCCTTGTACATGATATTAGTGGGAAAATTTGAGTTTCTCACTGTTAAGTGTAATGCTAGCTGAAAGTTTTGTAGATGGTGTTTATCAAGTTGAGAAAGTTCTTCTCTATTCCTACTTTACTGAGAAATTTTATAAAGAGTAAGTGTTGGATTTGTCAAATGCTTTTATGCATATATTGATACAATCACATGATTTTTTACTTTTAGTCTTATGTAATAAATTACATTATTTGATTATTTGATGTGGAAACAGCCTTGTATATCTGGAATAAATCACACTTGGTTGTAGTGTATAATAATTTATATACATTATTCGATTCAATTGGATAACATTTTATTGAGGATTTTTGCATCTATGCTCATGAAAGATACTGGTCTATAGTTTTCCTTTCTTGTAATGTTTTTGTCAGGTTTTGGTATTAAAATGAAGCTGGTCTCATATCATGAGTTAGAAAGTATTCCCTTTCTATCTTCTAAAGAGATTGTAGGGAATTGATATAATATCATCATTAATATTTGATAGAATTCACCATTGAACCCACCACGGCCTAGTGCTTTCAGTTTTGGAAAATTATTAATATCGGTTTAATTTATTTAATATATGTATTCCTATTTGGTTTATATATTTCTTCTTTTTTGAGTTTTGAGGAATTGCGTCTTTCAGGAAATTGGTTCATTCATCTAGGTTATCAATTTTGTGGGCATAGTATTCCTTTATATCTTTTTTGCTTCCATTGGATCTGTAGAGATGCCCTCTCTTTCATTTTTAAAATTAATAATTTGTGTTCTCTCTCCTTTTTTCGTAGTTAGCCTGACCAGAGGCTTAATGATTTTATTGCTTTTTTCAGAGAACTAGCTTTTGGTTTCATGGATTTTTTTTCCCCCTACTGAGTTCCTGTTTATAATTTATTTGTTTTTGGCTCTAATCCTTATTATTTCTTTCTTTCTGTTTACTCTGGATTTGATGTGTTCTTTTTCTACTTTCCTAAGATGGAAACTTACATGATTTATTTCAGTTCTTTCTTGTCTTCTAACAAATGCATTGAATTCTATAAATTTCCCTCTAAGCACTACTTTGTCTGAATCACACACATTTTGATAAATTGTGTTTTTATTTCATTCAAAATGTATTTAAACTTCTTGAGATTTCTTCTCTCACGCATGTGTTATTTAGAAATACAATATCTGATCTCACATATTTTGGAGTTTCCAGTTATCTTTCTGTTATTAATTTCTAGTTTAATTCCTTTGTGGTCTGAAAACAGGCATTTCATATTTTATATATTTTTAAAAAATTAGTTAAGGTGTGTTTTATGTCCCAAAATGTGGTCTGTCTTAGTGAATGTTCCATGTGAGTTTGAGAAAAATGTGTACTCTGCTGTTGTTGGATGAAGTAGTCTATACAAGTCCATTATATACAGGAGAATGAATATTTTGTTGAGTTTAACTATATCTTTACTGTTTTTCTGCCCAGTGGATCTGTCCATTTCTGAGACAGGGGTGCTGATATCTCCATCTATAATAGTGGATTTATCTGTTTCTCTTTATGATTCTATTAGTTATTACCTCAACATAGTTTGATGCTCAGTTATTAGCCACATACACACTAAAAATATGTCTTTTTGGATAATTGTCTCTTTTATCATTATATAATATCCCAACTCTCCTTGCTAGGAAGGCTACTGTGACTGAAATTAATATAGCCACCTCTACTCCCTTTATATTTCTCTTTCTTTTTCTTAAATGGTGTATTTTTCTGCATCCATTTACTTTTAAATCTATGCATGTATTTATATTTAGTGTTGCTTGTAGAAAACATACAATAGGTTCTTTTTTATTAATCCACTCTGGCCATCTCTGTTTTTCAATTGGTGCATTAGACCATTGATATTCAATGTAATTATCAATATGGTTGGATTAATATCTACCATTTTCATTATTATTATTTTTGATCATTGCTCCTATTTTTGCTTTAACACTTTTGCTGTCTTTTGTGGTTTAAAATTAAACATTTTATGATTCCATTTTCTCCCCTAGCATATTATTGTTAATTCTTTTAAAAAATATTTTTAGTTGTTGCCATAAGTTTGCAATATATATTTATACCTACATTTACAACTAAACCACATCCACTTTTCAGTAACAATATACTCCTTTCCAAGTAGTATATGTACTTTATTTTTTAAGACATTTATTAAAATATAGCTAACATACAATATTATAATAGCTTCAGGTTAACATCATAGTTATTCAACATTATTGATTATATTTCCTGTGTTGTAAATTACATCCCCCAGACATTTGTTGTATACTTGGAATTTTGTACCTCTTATTCCACTTTATCATTCACACTTTCTTAATTTAAATTACAGTTGATCTTCAATATTATTTTGTATTAATTTCAGGTATATATCATAGTGGTTAGACATTTATATAATTTACGAAGTGATGACCCTGACTAGTCTAGTACCCACCTAGCACTATACATAGTTATTACCATATCATTCACTATGTTCCTTCTACTTTATTTTACATCCCCATGACTAGTTTGTAACTACTACCAACTTGTATTTCTTGATGCCTTCCCCCTTATCACCCGGCCCCCAAACCCCCTACCATAGGTACTGATAGATCTAGTACCCATCTGATACCATATATAATTATTACAATATTATTGACTGCATTCCTCATGCTATATCTTACATCCCCATCACTACTGTGTAACTATCCATTTGTTTTTCTTAATATTGTCCCCTTTTTCACCCACCCCAAAACCCCTCTCATCTGGCAACCACAAAATGTTCTTTATATCTATGAGTTTGTTTCTGCTTTGTTTGTTTATTTTGTTTTTAGAGTCCACTTACAAGTGAAATCATATGATATTTTTCTTTTGCTATCTTACTACACTCAGCACAATACACTCTATGGCCATCCATGTTGTTGCAGTTGGCAAGATTCCATTCTTTTTTATGGCTGATTAATATTCCATTGTATATATGTACCACATATTTTTTATCCATTCATCCATTCAAGGATGCCTAGATTGCCTTCATACCTTGGCTATTTTAAATAATGCTGCAATGAACATAGGGCATTATGTTCCAATGAAAATGTCTCTTCAAAGTAGCATTTTGTGTTTCTTCGGATAAATTCCCAGAAGTGGGATTACAAGGTCCTTCTTTATCTCTCGTTATCATCTTTGTCTTAAAGTCTCTGTCTGGTATAAGTATTGCCACCTCAGCTTTTTTGTTTGCTTGTTTCCATTTTCATGAAATATGTTTTTCCTATTCCTTTACTATCATCTCTGTGTGTCTTTTGATCTGAAGTGAATCTCTTGTAGGCAGCATATATAAGGGTCTGCTTTTCTTATCCATTCAGCCCCCCTATCTTTTGATTGGATCATTCAATCTATATTGAAAGTAATTGTTGATAGGTATCTAGTTATTGTCTTTATTACTATTATTATTATTATTATTATTATTATTATTATTAACTCAGATATGGCTGCTGCCTACTTCTGCACACTAGGAAGGGCGAGGGCTCAACAAAGAAACAATGGCTTCCTCCAGCTCTTCTGTCCAGGAGAAAGCTGCCCTTCCAGCCTTAGCCTTGAAGCTATACAACTCAGTTTCCCCCCACATGTCTCCATTGCCTCTTGAGCTGCTGTCCCAGAACTGGAGCTCAGAGCCAGTGATACCATCAGTAAGTCTATGTGTGGTTCCTTTAAGAGGAGCGCCTGGTATTCCAGCCATTCTCAGCCACAAAGTGTGCTGTTTTTCACAACCAGAAATTATGGGGACATTTTTCCCCTGGCACTGGAACCCTGAGCTTGGGAGCCTGATATGGTGCTGGGACCCCTTGCTTCTCAGGGGGGACCTCTGCAGCTGAGATATACTTCCAAATTTTCAATGGTCACACGTGGGTGTGGGACCAGCCCCTTGTGTGTCTCTGCCCCTTCCACCAGTCTGGAGGTGGCTGCTTCTGTATGTCCATAGTTGTAGGGCTTCAGTTCAGCAAGATTTAAGGAAATTCTCAATGATGGTTGTTTTGTAATTTAGTTGTAATTTTGATGTGGTCATGAGAGAAGATGAACACAGTGTTTACCTATTTTACCACCTTGTCTGGAATTCCCTATAAGTACTTTATAATTACAATATTATCCTAAATCTTTCTTTCTATCTGTTGTATCATTGCTTTCATTTATTCCATATATATATATATATATATATATATATATATATATATATATATGAAATATATATATTTCATATATATATAACATACATAATCAAATACATTATTGATATTATTTTGTATCTGTTATATCAATTAAAACTTAAAAGACTGTTATATCAATTAAATTGATATAAAACTGTTATATCAATTAAAACTTTTATGTTATCTTCACTAATTCCTTCTTCCATGTTCTTTGTTATATTATGTAGAGCAAAGTTCCTGACCTATATTATTTTTTTTTTTTCTAAGGAACTTCTTTTAACATTTCTTGAAAAATAGTTTAGTGGCAACAAATTCCTTCAGTTTTTGTCTGTCTGAGAAAGTCTTTATTTCTCCATCATTATTGAAGGATAATTTCACAGGGTACAGAATTGAAGGATTTTATTTTAGTTTTAGTTTTGTTTTCCTAAATATTTCATTCCAGTCTCTTGCTTACATAATTTCCAAGGATAAGTTGGATGTATTTCTTATCTTTGTTGTTCTATAAGTAAGGTGGTTAGTTCCTTTAGCTCCTTTCAAGATTTATTTTTTCCTTTATCATATATATATTTTTTTTTTGTCATTTGAGTATGATATGCATACGTATAGTTTTTTGAGCATTTATTCTTCTTGGTGTTCTCTTAGATTCCTGGTTATGTGATTCAGTGTCTGAAATTAATTTGGAGAAATCTGTTATTTTGTTTCAAAGTTTTCTTCTGTCCCTTTCTCTCACTCTGTTTCTCATATTCCCATTGTGTGTGTGTGTGTGTGTGTGTGTGTGTGTGTGTGTGTGTGTGTGTGTTACACCTTTGGTACTTGTCCCACCTTCTTTGGATAGTCCCTTTACCTTTTTACTTGTTAAGACAGATGTCAACTTCTAAGCTTGTTACATGTGGAACCATAAATTAGATGTCAGCCATTTTAATTTTTAATAAATTTTTGCCCCTGCATAACATTGGTCACTACTTTTCTGATCTCCTGTAATAGCTTCCTTGATGCCAGTTTTCAGACTAATGCCACATGTTTTGTACGCCAAAGTTTGTACCAACTTCTGAATTATTTAGCCATCGTCACACATAAATTGTGTAAGAAATCAATGTAAATTATTCTGTGACTTAAAACATAAGTATTTATTTATTTATACTTATATGTCTGTATATTCACTAGCATTTATTGGATATAGTCTGATATTACAAAATGCTATTTCTAAGTTTTATGTTTTGACCAAATTGACTCTGTCTTTCATTCTTTTAAGGCCAGTGAATATATACCCCATGTTCTTACACTAAAATGAAGAATGAGTGCACAAGTCAAATTGAATTAGTTCATCTCAAGTCACCAAGTCATGTCACAATTGCTAATATACCATTAGCTAAAGCAAGTTTTATAGTTAAGCATAGGAACAAGGAGGTAAGGAAATGCACTCTTCCTATGAGGCCCAGTGGGTAATGAGAGTGAATATTTTCTAATTTACAAAACAATTGTAGATATAGAATTAATTATTCATTTCCTCATAGCAAACTATGAAACTGAATTATATGAATTTACTTTCCTATGTTTTTGCACACAGAGGAAAAAATGTGAAAATCTAGGGTCATGTATATTATTTCCCTTTAGCAATCATGTTTCTCACTATACATTTGGAAAAAAAATTGGAAATAACTAAGATGGATTTTTAAATCCATTTTGGGTAGTATACTATTCTATGATATTTTCAGTAAATAAGATTATTACTAATGCATTTGGGGTTATATATTTTTTGTTTTCTGATTACAGAATTGATATAATGTTCACAGAAATTTATAATTTCTGGCTGCCTTTTTCAAATTTGCAAAGAGATTCCTGGCTGTCTTCTTCAAATCTGCAAATTGTTCAATCATAATTTCTTAAAATAGTTTAAGTCCTTCTCTCTCCTTCCCTTAAAAGCAGTACTTGTATGCATATTAGGCCTGTTAAAGCTGTCCCATACTCTATTCTTTCTATTTTTGTTGTTCTTATTTCAATCCATGTTTCATTTTGAACAGTTTTTAGTGTTGTGTTTTCAAGTTCATTCATCTTTTCAACTGCAATGTCAAATACATATTTAATTCCTCCAGTGTGTTTTTCATCTCAGATATTGTACATTTTCATTACTGGCAGTCCTATTTTACTTCTTTAAAATTTTATTTTATTTTTGTTATTTTCCTTTTCTCTACATTACATGTTCAATGTTCTTTTCTACCTTCTCAAACATATAGGACATAATTTTAATAAGTGTTCTAATGTTCTTGTGTGCTAATTTTATTATTGTGCCATTTCTAGAGACCATTAGGTTTCTGGTTACATGAACTATTCCCAGCCCTGCGTGAGCTTTGAGATCTACCCCTGGGGACTCTGATGTTATCAGTTGATTCTTAAGTAGTTGTTTCACATGCATACAATAGTTATAATTCAACTGAGGATTCCAGAAGGGTATTGCCAATCTTCAGAGCCAAATCTCTGTGCAATTCCTTCCCTCACAGTCTCTTTGTAAACTTGAAGCTGCCTTCTACTCCTCCTACTTCTAGCTATGTTTCAACTTGGGGATACTGTTCAATTCCAACTGGATTCCCAGTCTGCACTGTGGCCTAGTTATTCTCTTCAGATTATCAATTGTCATGATTTTAGGAGTGATCTCATTTACTTCCCCTTTCCCTTCATCACTATCCTATGCTAATTGATGTATAATGCTTAAAAACTATTTTTCCATATATTTTGTCTGATTTTTTTTTTCTAGTTTAGAGTGTGTGGCTAACTCAAATTTGTGTAATTCCATATTGACTGGAAACAAAAGTTGTTTGTTTTTTTTTAAGCCTTGAATTTCTCATTGATTTAATACCTTTAACACTTCAGTAAACTCTGATTCAATTTATTTTATTTTGTGATATATATGTGAAGAACTTTGTTTTTCACAATTTTTGATATCATTTGTCTTTCAAGGCCTCTCTTTTGTTTTATTTTATTAATTTTCCTCCTTCCCTTATCACATGCCTTTCTCCACAGATCATTAGTCTAGTGACTTTAATACAGATCTCATTCTGTTTCTAAATTTGACACTCTGGATTATTTTTTGAATATTATTAATATTTAGTTAATTGTTTCAGACCATTGTATCGGACTATATAGTTCTCATGCATCTCATGCATATATATTCTGTCTGTCTCTTTAATGATGAACACCTAGGCAGACTATAATTTCTTTCTTCCTCAGTGTTGCAATCATTTCAATGCAGATCTTTTTAGAAACCCACTCAGGTGAAAGTTTCACAAGGTCAGAATTGCAGGACAGTGAGATGTAGGTACTTCATTTCACAGAATACTGTCAGATTTCTCTTTAGGATGTAGACAACCTCTGATACTCCTACCACTATCTCCAGAGAGCTCCTATAGCTTACCTATAGATATGTAATTTAGAATATCTTTTTTCTATGTTTGTCAGTTTCATCAGTGTGAAATAAATTTGAATTCAATAAGTTAATTAAATATTGAATACAATTTTAAGCATGTGGTACATTTTTTAAAGTTTATATATACTTTTGCAATTATTCCTCAGTATATCATTTAAGTAATTATCATACCTTCTATTTCACATAAAAGAAAGATAAGGCTTAGGGAGGGCACAAAGATAGTATATAAGAGAGTTGCCTAGATTTCTACTGGGTTATAAACATTCCAATCTAAGGTAGCAATTTTAGTATAATATCTGGCTGTATTCCACTAAAATACGGTAACTTTTATAATCAAATGTAATGAATACTAAGAGAAAAAAACCTCTAAACACACAAAAAATTTTTATAAATGCTAACACTGCCTGAGCAGCACCACATACATATTTGCACATCAAACTATTTGTTTTAATGCATTCTGTGTATAAATTATATTATCTTGATGATCTTTTAGAGAAAAGAAAGAAAAATAATCTAATAAATGTTGTTAATTTGGAACAACTTAAACTATAGATCCAAAAATCCAACTTAAAGTTAAATTAATCCCTGCAAACTAAGTAATTGAATTTATAAGTTTTCCAGAAGAAATAAAATGTGACAGATCATATTTTTGGTCTTAGACACAAAATATTAAAAACTGAAAAAAAAATAGTAATATGACAAACCTTGTGTCACTGTGACATTACTTAAACAAAAGTAATTGAAAACAAAAAAGGTAACTGCTTCAACTATTTCAAGCATTTATGTTAGCAATTTCAAGATATTACCACAAAATTTTATTGAAAGTTTAAAAGAATTAGAAGTTCTCTTAGAACAGACTTCTGTGGTCTGTTCTAAGCCTGTGTTCTAATATAAACCTTTTAAGACTTCATTTCATCTAATTGCATCTCACTCTAACTTTTATATCAAAAAAAGTTACTGTAGCTCAACTATAGTATGAAATTTCAGAATTAGTAATTCAACCTCCATAACTGCTGAGTCATATGCATTCCTTTATCTTGCAGAAGAAATCATGATATACAGCTGCCCATATTTTAGAAGCAATATGAATAGAAAGTGCAAAGTCATCAATTATTATTTCCAGATTATCTAGTATTAGAATTGTTCTTCAAAACAATCACCAGATGTTAAAAAAAAAAATCTTAAAGGGAATTATGTAATCCATGCAAGAAGTATCCTCATTTAAACATATGTATAGCATTAGGGAATACAAAATTTGTAATATAGTCTAAAGTCTGTGTTGTCCTACCACTATTCTAATTCTCAGATTTTCTCAGAAGGACGTTTGTGAAGTGTTCATTGAGTCTGTATTGGAACATACTCAATTGGGGACAATCTATCTGTCATCAATCAAAAAAGGCGATGCCATCTTTGGACATCTCAGGGTAATTGAAGAAAATTTATAGAAAAAAAAATAAAATGTGACTGAATATTTTTTCCTAACAGTGATTGCTGTAAATTCACTATTCTTCAATTACTGGGGTAATAGCTGTCTTTAGATATTCCTTATCTATCCTCATTTTAACCCCTTGTTCACACAGATCTTCAAAAAATGTGCAGACAACAGCTCTCTTCGTCCCCACAAAACACCTCCTGCCAAAAACAGAAAGGAAAAAACAAAACAAAAGAAAGAATGAAATTCTTCCCCATTCATTTAAGCAACACTGATACTACCATTGACTATTTTTCACTATGGTTTAATTTTCAGTTTACTATCCATCTTGAGTCTGAATGTATGGATTCCATTCTAGATTGTTAATACACCTCTCAAAGCACAGGTATTGATTGATACAAGTATGCCCTCAGTGTTTAGTATTTATATGTTCTTAACCATCTTTTACACTAAATGTTGTTGGGTTGGAAATGCATGTGATTATTCGACATTCCAACATATACTTAAATGTGACTGGGTAGATGAGTTAACTTGAATTATCTCACGTAATGCCTGAATTTGGAGGAAAGAATTGCTTCATAAATATGAATGATAAATTCACAAGAATATTTGAACTTGCTTAATTAGCAAAATCAAGGGTTTTTGTTTGTTTTGGTGTAGGCAAGAGAACTGGGGTTGCTTTTTGCATATTATAATATATTGATTATTCCCAAATAATCTATAAAGTGTTAAAAGTTTAATTAGTATTATCGATCTTTATTTTTTTATTCCAAGAATTGCAGTTATTATGCAGTTTGTTTGGTGCAATTAAAAATTCCTACATCAAAGATGTAATAGGTGACACGTAAAAAATTTACCAGAACAAAAGGTAATAAAACACCACTTTATTTGTATGTTGCTTGATATATATTGAAAATAATACACGAGAGAAAAGGGGAGAGTCCTGGGAAAAACTGTTGATTAACTGCCAATTACCATATTACTTTTATATGCCCCATATAAATTTTATCACCATACAGTGATTTCTGGTTTCCCTGTGGGTATTTTGAACTCCATTTATATAGCTAGATTGCTGTATTAGATTTTATAAATTTGGTTGAAGGTGGATAATTATGAAAGTTGCTTGTAAAAAAACAATAGTAGATATGTATGAAATATTTTACCGTACTCTCTCTTATATTTAAATGCATAGTTTTAGTACTAGAGGCAATTCACTTGAAGCATGTTCCTCAATCATTCTGCAGCAGTTTCACTCCAGGAATTTATGACTTTTCACAGTTATATCCTTTCCAAGTGACCTAACATTGACAACCAAAGTCATGATCATTTCTGTCATTTGAAACAGGATAAAAAATGATTCATTCAAGTTTTCATGGCTGTTTCTCTTGAAATCCCATTTCAGAAATCACTATATAGCTATATTTGCTTTTTTCTATGTTTTATGTTCAATAAATTTGTGAGATTAAAACTGCGGTATTTGAAGATAATACACTTTCCACTTTTTCCTGTCTCATTCTAGTTAGTAAATATTTTCTTACATTGTGAATTTTTTCAAAATATTTTCCTTATGAAACTATATTTACTTATAAAATACATTTTGGTAACATTATAGAAATTTGATTTTACTTTGAAATATATAAACTGAGAAATGAATGATGAGCTAGAGCCAGGCAGGAGCAGATTCTAAGTTTAAATATTTTTTGAAGGCTGTGAATGAGATTAATTTTGGAAATCGGAGAGAACAAAGGGGAAATGAGGGCAGGAAGAATATTTTTCAGATTTTCAAAGAATGAAAAAACTTAATTTTCTTCATATTTGAATAGTTATATTATCATAAACTTTAAAGAAAAACCTGCATTGAGTTCTTAAATATTTAGACTATGAACACCAAAATAGACAGTGATCATGGGGTTGGAGCATAAATCCATTCATGGCAGTTCATGTTGCGTGATCTCTTTTGTTGTTTGACAAGGTAATTACACTCTTCTAATAGATTGGATGTGCATTGCATCATTATTTTTGTTTCAGTCTTATGATAATGAAATGTTGTTTGAAGCTATTCAAGAACACAAGGCAATTTATGGAAATTACCTGAAATACCAGAATGAAAGTTGATAATGGGTTAATCATTTAGAGCATGATTAGTAGTAGAATGCCTAAGAAATAATGTACAGATTTGTAGATAATATACTACTGCCAAATATAGCTTATGATACAATTTTGATCCCTCAAATCACACTATACTATTAGGTCAAATTAACTTAAGATGTATAAGCATAAAGTGCTATACACATTTGTCCTCTTCAAAAAAGCTGTCCAAATGCAAAATGGTGAGAAAGATATTAAACACAAAATTTGAATATAATTTACTTTTAATCAACTTGTCTATGCCTATGTATAAATATGTGCCTATGTATAATATGCCTATAAATAAAAATTTGTATCTTAATTACAAATTACAACCTCAATCTTTTGTGTTTTCCTATGCTCTTTTTTCAAGTAAGGCGATATTTAATTGGTAAACTTCCCTATACTAAATTGCCATAAGTATTAAAATATATTGACTTTAACATATATTGCAGTTCAGGCTTTTTATTAATCCATGTACATAAAATTACTGAAATATTGTTTGTTTTAATTTGTACAATATTAGCAGGATTTTATCTTAAAAAGTAAAATATTCATTTAAGCTATATCCTCAAATGATTGCCACAGCAGTATGTTGAGTGTATATAATCTGTGTATGCAGAATTGGATTCCTGGATAAAATACAGAACTATACCAGGAAATACCACATAGGGGAAGTAAGAAATAAAGGGTATAAAGTATCTGCTTCTCATACAACAATATAATGTAGTTTAATATTCAGAGATACTTTTACCCCGTTATTGTCCAGTTATATGAAAGGGAGGAGTCATACATTTCTTTACCACCAAAAATTAAGTGCTAACAAAAAAGAACTAATTTTCTTAAAACATCAGATAGAGGTCACAAATAATAACCTTAGATGGTATAGAATAATTATTTTTAGTTAAAATAATGATTCAAATTCTCTTGAAAAGTTACTTTTAGATTTCAATTATTCTATTAGATTAGAAAAAGGAAAAGGAAAAAAAAAACACAGAGCCTCCATCATCTTCACATATATCTGGAAATTTGTACACTTCAAGCTACTTTCAAATGCAGCCAATTATACATTGTTTAACACCTTTTCACAGACTGACTTCCAAATGCTCTATATGTTTTGCTCCCCCAAATTAGATTTATCCTTCATTATTTACCAAAACCAAATTTTCTGCTGGACTTGAGATAGAGTAATTACATTCTATAAATAAAGATCTTTGCCATCTGTGAGTCACAACCCTATTATATAATCCTTATAGAGACAACATAAATAGGATTCCCATAAATTAGGATCAATGCAAAATAATTTGAAAGCAAGTCACACGTACGACAGGATATAGACACATATTCACAGTTATACAGGCTCCTACCAGTAGAACATCATATTATTTCCCTGCCTAATGTGCATTAACTCTTATAGTACTCAAATGCCATCATATCTTGATTTCTGGTTACTTTGGAAACCATCAGCTATTGATCATATGGGCTTCTATACCGTTTCCATATGGGCTTCTATACCATAATCCATATGGGCTTCTATACCGTTTACATAATTCTTACAACATCAGGACATGATCATTTTGAATTATACCATGAAACTACCCTAACCAAAGCAAGAAGCACCCAGCAGTTAGACAGAGAATTACCATATATATATTCAATATGACCTATTCAATATGACCTTTTAAGATCACTGGGAAGACATTACATTATATATATAGACACCTAGAAAATAATATAAAAATATCTTTGAATTTTCAATAATTCTTCTATCCATTTATTGTTTTTAAAATGTATCTTTGACCTTAGAGGAATCTTTACATTTATTTTATTTTTTCATTTTAATGGAACTGTTGGCAATCTTTAAAATTGAAGTACACTTGTTTTTCTATTCCAGCTTATAATTTAACAGCTAAATTACAGGCAAACCTTTTTACTTGTATATAAGACAAAGGATATGAGAATATTGTTTCTGTGAATACTATTATTTAAATAAGCAATAAGAAGGATAACAGGGCTTTTTAAGTCGTATTTTCTTCCATTTTTTTTTTTCTAAATCCTCCTGATACTCCTTCTTAAATGAACTAAAGAATATTCCTTTGAAATTTTGAGGCATACAAATAACTTGCTGTTATAAATATTCCTTGGAATTACTGCACAACACAACATAATTTGTAAATACCCGTGCGATAAACCAATTCTTGTATTAGTCAGTTCAGGGTATCATAACAAAAATGCCATGGACTGGATGGCATAAACAAAAACTATTTCTCACAGGCTGGAGGCTGGAAGTCTGAGATCAGCGTGCCAGGCTTCTCAGTGCGTGCTCATATGACCTTTCCTTGGTTCCTGCACTCAACGATAGAGAGAATACGAAGTCTCTGGTGTCCCTTCTATGAGGACATTAATCCTGTTAAGGACCTACTTTTATTATCTCATCTAACCCTAATTAGCCCCTGAAGGTCCTATATCCAAATATCGTTACATTGGTTGTTAAGGCCTTAACATATGAATATTAGAGGGAAACACACATTCACTTCATAGCCGCACCCCACCAACATATCTAAACTTTTCATGTTTAGCCATTATATACTGTTGTTGTGTCCTAGTCATTTTTATAGTGAATGTGGTAGAAATAGGGAGTACTTCAGTGAATGTTTTATATCATGTACTAGGAATGAACAGTGCCAAGATCTTATTCTTTATTCCTATGGCTTAAGCATAGGAAAAAAAAGAAAAAGAAGAAAATATTTTAAAGAAGAAAATACCAACGATCAACAGTTAGTTTCATTTGTAACCGCTGGTATAATACATGTTCTTATCTTATACACATGATTATGAGTTATCACAATGATATTCCTAGCCAAACTCACATGACTTTATTTTACAGAGAATGCTATATGATTCAAAACTGCATCTGTCAAAGCAGCCAGAGAGCAGTTACTGGGACTATGACAAAGCTAAATGGAGTCACTAAGTCAGTGAGCATGTGATATGGTTTGGGGACTGGGTAATGGGTGATCTGTTACTAGAAATATGCAGTGATAGAACCTAAAGCTTATGACACTGACTTTAAGATGTGATGATGTGAAGAAGCAAGAAAGACTTTTAGGAAGCTTAATAAAAGCATTAAGGGCCTTGAAAAGACAAAGAGAAATATTATTACCGGAAGCTGGAAATATAAAGACATTTGGTGCTTAGTGCCACACAGTTTGTAAACACTGATTTTCAGTAACATGAAGAATAGAAAGGGTACTTAAAGAATTCATGGATTGCCTGGGGAAATTCCCATGCAGAATGTACAAAGTGCCAGCTGGCCTCTACTTCTAATTTCCTATGATAAAATATGAGAAACAAGATATGGGCTCAGGAAGAAATACTGTTTTTGAGAAAAATCTAGAGGAAATATGAAGAACACAGAATTTGCTACATGATTAAAATAAAACTGTTTCTATGTCCCAATCCCTTTTGATGGCAAAGACTTGCAAAGTAAGAAATAGACTCAAGACAAAAATAAAATCCGGGACACTTAAAGTATAGTATGGCATCAGGATTAATATCTCAAGGGCAGAGGTCCAAGATACTTTTGTGACACCTTAGAAACCATTAGGAAATGCCAATTATGACTTTGAAGATTTTCAAGGTTTTTGTCCTACATTATGTGACTCAGATAAAAGTAGAGCTCGGCCTGTCTTGAAGTCTGTGCAGTAGCACAAAGAGCTATGTTATCATCCAGATCCAGAGTCAAAAATCTTGACTTTTTTCATGAGTTAGGAAGATTAGGGTGAACACATGCAATTTTAAAAAGCAAGAATATCTTTCAGTGAATTATGTGTCTCATCGGTCACATGTAACACACAACAAAGAAAAAGAGAACTTTTCTTGCAGAGGTGTAACCAGTTTGGTTTGAAAGACAGAGCAATCAGACAACCTTGGATGCCTCAACCTTCTATGTGCAGGAAATAAGCTGAGAAAGTATTCAGATCATCTGAAGACACAGACCATTCTTTTTTTTTTTTTAATTAAATTTATTGGGGTGACAATTGTTAGTAAATTTACATAGATTTCAGGTGTACAATTCTGTATTACATCGTCTATAAATCCCATTGTGTGTTCACCACCCAGTCAGTTCTCCTTCCATCACCATATATTTGATCCCCCTTACCCTCATCTCCCTCCTTCCACACCTCTTACCCTCTGGTAACCACTAAACTATTGTCTGTATCTATGAGTTTTTGTTTCTCATTTGTTTGTCTTGTTCTTTTGTTGTTTTTGTTTTATATACCACATATCAGTGAAATCATAGGGTTCTCTGCTTTTTCTGTCTGACTTATTTCACTTAGCATTATACTCTCAAGATCCATCCATGTTGTCACAAATGCTCCTATATCATCTTTCCTTAACGCCGAATAGAATTCCATGACACAGACCATTCTTATGGGGGAAAAAAAAAAGTGATCCAGACTTCGACGCCAAGATCCCAGAGGTGGAAATAAAAGGAATAAGGAACGAATTTCAGGAAATAGAACGAAGCCCAACGCAAGCAACTAGTGTCATGTGCTGTACTGGATTTCAGAATGAATATAGACCAATGAATGCTATGTTTCTCCCATATTTCTCCTTTCTAAACATTAGCTAGTGCCTATCTCTGTCCATTGTGTGATGGGTATGTCAGGGGAAAATATTTGGTCCCTTTATATAACACGTTTACTGAAGCAGAAAAATTACACTTAAGAAACCTTTCAAGGAGATTCAATTGCACCTGGAAATTATTTAGAAAGTGAGATCCTGGAGTTTTCATCCCCTCTGAATGAAATGAAACCTCAGGAGTCTTGGTGTGGGGGGGGATATATTTTGCATGTGGGAGAAATATAAATATTTTGTGACTAGATAGTAGAGTATGGTAGTTTTAAAATGCCGGCACATTATTAGATAACTCCCTTCACTAAAAATTAAGGTCTATTTTCCCTCCCTGTATATCTGGCCTTGTTCAAAGACTGCTTTGAATAAATCTACTCCAGACCTAGTCCTTTAGAGGACTAAGAAATCTCTTCCTTTTTACTTCAGAATTCATATAAATAGTCACCCTATCCTGCTGAAGAGACCGTTTGGAAAGGCAGTGATACTATAAGGAGATGGAAAAGGGTCTACCTGAACAGCCGTCAGACTTCCCACCACGGCACCAGGCATCTGAGTGATGTGCTGTCTTAGACCTTGTACACCACCCGGCTGTTAGCTACAATCTACTGCATGACCCCTGTAGATAACACAGACAGGAAAATAGACCTGGTGAGAGATGACTGAATTTCTCACCTACAGAAATCAGCTATCACAAAATTATTATTTTCAACCATTGCATTTTGAGGTAGTTTGTTGTAAAGCAAAAGATAACCAAAATAGAACACCAGCTACCATGTTTCTTATGACCTGATTGTCAACAGCAAGTATTTTCTTTAGAGATTAGGGTAGGACTAAATCAACAACAACCAAAACTATGTATTGACTTAATTATCAAAATACATCAGAGAGCAGTCACATTTTCCCCTTTAACATTAGAGTCAATTTTCAATACAGAGCTTAAAAATTCCTCTTTCTTAAATTTTATTTTATTATTTTTTCTTTATGTGATTTGTATTGCACTAACTACATTTCTAAACTAAAACATGCAGTTCTCTATGGGAATCTATCAGTTCCACTCATCTGATAAGTTCAGTGTTGATTTTCATTTCTAGTCTGAAATTGGTGTTGCTGATTTAACAACCTGCTCATGTAAAAGAGACCATTATTCAATATGATAAGACCTGCTGGGAACATTTTCTTAGATCACATCACAAATGTTGTCAATGGTGAAATGTGGAGAGTGTGACAGATGGAACACACAATTCACTGAAAGACATTCTTGTTATTTGAAATCGAATATGAGTACCCCAATCTCCTATTACATGAGAAAGTCAAGATTTTTGCCTCTGGATCTTAAAAACATCACATAACTCCATGCTATTCATGATTTTTTTTTAATCTATGCCCAGACTCAAGCATTGTATTCAAAGTATTTTTTTAAAGGTAACATTATTTTTCTTATGATCCCATCTGGTATAATATGAACTATAATGACAATACCTGTAGAGAACATTGTAGGAAGTAAAAATATCAGTCTGCCTTCCAGCATTTCCTATGGATATGTCATGTAAAGCAGATGGCTTTAAGTCACTTGATATTACTTACTATCCTTACTAAAACTTGCATCAAATTTTACTAGGAATTGAATCCATAATGTTAAAAATTATTTCTATAGGCATACATTTGTTTGATTATTAATTAAACAAATCATTCATTCCAGTGTTTCCCAAATTCTTCCATGTAGTCCTTATCAATATCAAAAGAGCTTCAATTAAAAAATCCTGTTGAAATAAACAACTGAAAATTTGACTTCAGATTTTTGTAGCCCTTGTTATGCTAATAGTCATTGTGAATTTTCAAAGGGGGCTATAAAATGCAGCATATTCCAAGGTTATTCCATCTTGGTAAAATTAGCTCATGCAATACCTTTTGTATCTAGAAACTTGGAATGTTGATTTACTCATAACATTCTGGAATTATTTAAAACAACTTGTGTTGATCAAAACTGTAATAATATAGCATAAATGAAAGCTAAGAGGGTAGTAAGTTCTAGAACCCAATTATTACCTATAGTGAATGAGAAATACTTGGCAATCCTCCCCATCCCATGCCATTTATAACTGACATGCTATACTTATATATGACATATGATCCTCTTGAGAGAAGAAAATAATAAGGAAGAATGGTTTTATTTGTGAGCTGCATCACCTTTCCATCAGTTTATGCTTGGCTTTTATTTTCTACCTCAGAACAATTTATACTATGGACACAGCAAGTTGCTGCACCGGGAAAATGTTACACTAACCTAAAAATGAGCAGAGAATTGCCCTCAAGTGGAGAGTCCCAGCAGTGTACCTGCCAGATGTCAGGCTCACTGCAGTTAAACTGTGGGAACTACTATATTTCCACGTTTGTAATTTGTGGTTCCAATACATGTGGAGTTCTATTTCCACATCCTGTACAAGAAATCATTTGTAGAAAGCATAGTCATGACTCGGAATGGTTTTCCCTACTCTATTAGTATTATTTCTATAATGACAATAGAATTTTCAGTATAAAAAGAAATAAGTTTTAAAAAATTAATACCAGAATTATTGCTTACATAAAGTAAGTATGTTCTCTTGAAATGTGACTCCTTGACTTCACAGTTGGATGTTATTTTAGTTCTGTAAGAAATAGTTGTTTCTCCATCATTTTCATTTGCTACACTCTTTAGTCATATTTAAAATAAAGAACAACTCATTTACAATAAAATATTAAGAGATATTTAAAATTTCATTTGCTGAATCACTTTTATTAGAAAGAGTGTAACTGAACAATCATCTCTAATATAATTTCTAATCTGACAAACATTTTGGGGCAAATAAATAAATAAATTGGATTCTAACACATAAGAGAAACAATTTTATCCCTAAGTTTTTGTATTCATTAGTTAAAATACAATGATTACTAATTTCATAAAGTAATATTTATTTGAAATATATATATATATATATACATATATATATATATATACATATATATATATATGTTATCTAGAAAACACACTTTTAGACTCTAGAAATATATTTACAATTTTCATATTCTGAAAGTTAGTTGAGAAATTTTGTTGCATATATTTTTTTAAAGCCTATGGATTGCATAATTAAATAGAATAGCTTAAATAAAACAAATGAAATATTTTTAACTCTGGTTACTTTATTTTACTTTTAAAATATTTGCTTCTATGGAAATGAAAAAATTGATTAGAAATAAGGTAAATTTTTGGGTTCTACAAGTAGTACACAAAAACTCCTTTCATTTAAATAATCACACGCTATGCATATGTCTGAGACTGAAATTTTACTATAATCTAATTTGCTTGTTTGCAGTATGAGGCTACCTATTTTACAATGAAAAGCCCTAAATCCACAGAATAAGCATTTTGAATATAATTATATGAAGGTAGATCATTTCTTTCTGTGGTATATATACACAATGGAATACAATTCGGCTGTAAGAAAAGATGATATAGGAACATTTGTGACAACATGGATGGATCTTGAGAGTATAATTCTAAGTGAAATAAGTCAGACAGAAAAAGCAGAGAACCCTATGATTTCACTGATATGTGGTATATAAAACAAAAACAACAAAAGAACAAGACAAACAAATGAGAAACAAAAACTCATAGATACAGACAATAGTTTAGTGGTTACCAGAGGGTAAGAGGTGTGGAAGGAGGGAGATGAGGGTAAGGGGGATCAAATATATGGTGATGGAAGGAGAACTGACTCTGGGTGGTGAACACACAGTGGGATTTATAGATGATGTAATACAGAATTGTACACCTGAAATCTATGTAATTTCACTAACAATTGTCACCCCAATAAATTAAAAAAAAAAAAAGAAAGAAAAGACAATAGCCATGAAGAGTTTAAGTGCGGGGGCCAAGGGACCAGCAGCCTCAAAGACTGGGCTGGGGTAAATATCTTGCCACAAGTTTCCAGCCCAAGAATTCTCTGTCCCGATGAACCTGAGATTCCTTCTTTCCCAAAAGAGCCACCAGTCAGGCAAGCATTACCAGCAGGCTTGGACTAGTCACAAGTACCCAGCCTAAGAGGTACTCTCCATCCCCCAAAGGCAGGAGAGACCATGCCACACAAGCACCAGATCTGGGAAGAGCTCTTGGCTCCTCAGAGATCACCTACAGGCACCAGGTAGCTGGGCCTGAGAAGCAACTTTCATCTTCTCAAACAGTACCAGCAAGAAACAAGAGAATATTGTAAACAGACGGAGATAAACCAAGGAGATGAAAATAGCACCACAAAATCTTTGAAAAGTAGATTCCATTGGAATCACAGCCCACAAATGTAGTTCCAGAGCTGTATGTTAAACTTAACAAGATGACTGCCTGCTAAAATAAATTATTTAAATAAGACTGAGAATCTCCTAAAATAATATCCCAATTGTCTAGGATGTTTATCAAGAATTACTCATAACACCAACACCACAAAATCACAAACTGATTGAGTAAAGATCATCAATTGACATCAACACTAAGATTAATAAGATTTTGGAATTATCTGTCAAGGATTTTAAAGCAACCATCATGAAAATGCTTTAACAAGTACTTTCAAATTCTCTTCAAACAAATGGAAAATCGCAGTGAAGAATAGAAGTTATAGAAAATAAAAATCTTAAACCTGAAAAATATAAAAACAAGTAAAAAACTTGGTGGGTGGTCTCAATAGTTATTTGGCGAAGACAGGATTGAGCCACTGAGCTCAAGGAGAGATCAACGTGTTCTACCTATATTCACAACACAGGATGGACCCAAAACAGTAAAACATAACAAAATAACAAAATTAAAAAGGAAACAAAGAAAAGCTTTAGGGACCTATAGTTTTAGGAAAATATGGGGGAAATCTTTGGAATTTAGGGCTGCCAAAACAATTCTTGAATTGACACCAAAACATAATCTATACATTTGATATATTGGACTCCAAATTAACAACTTTTCTCTGGAACAAAGCCATGTAAAAATGATAAATATACAACCAACAAACTGGGATAAAATATATGTAAACTACATATCCATCAAAGAACAAGTGTCTAGAATATATTTTAAAATTCTCAAAGATCAATCAAAAAAAGAAGTAGTTCAATTACAAACTGGGCAAAAGATGTGAATGGATATTTTACCACTGAGGTTATACAGATTGAACATAAGCCTATGAAAAGATACTCAACATCACTAGCCATCAGGAAATATAAATTAAAATTACCATCAAATGTGCCTACCATACATGCCTATCATAGCTAATATTAAAGAATAAAAATAGTGACAACACAAAATGTTGACAAGGATATGGAGAAGCTGGATTATGCCTACACTACTGGTGGGGAAGTAAAATGGCATAAGGAATCAGAAAAACAGTTCTGCAGTTGCGTATACAACTAAACAAGCAAGTACCATATGACCCAGCAATTGCACTCATGGACACTTTGAGAAATGAAAATTTATGTTCATTCAAAAACCTGCCCACAAATATTCATAGGAGTTTTATTCATGATAGCCAAAAATTGAGGACCAAACCTACAGATGTCATTCAATGACTGAGTGGATAAACAAACTTTTATGTAGTCATACTATGAATATACTGCACAGCAATAAAATAAGCAAACTATTAGTACACACAATAACTCGGATGAATTTCCAGGGAATTACACTGTATGGGGAAAAAAATACTAATTCCAAAGGCTACGTGTTATAATCACTTTTTAAATGACAAAATTGTAGAACTGGAGAGCAAATTAGTGATTGTCCATCCATCCATCCATCCTTCCATCCATCCATCCATCCATTTTATTATCTATCTGTCTTTATCTAATCTACCTAATATTAGAATTAAAAGAAAAGATGAGTGTGTCAGCAACACATATTAGAATGTTTATTAAAATTGAAAAATGAAGTTTCTCACCATACATCTAATAGGAACAGGATTAATTTTACAATGAGAATTGGCTTTTCAACTAAGATGAATATGGTTGTGCACTGTAAGTTTTGATTAGTTTAAATATATTGATAAAACTATCTTTAAAACACATCAGGAGAAAAAAATATTCTTCTATTGTGTCTTTGATTGTTACTACTTCTTAATTTGTTATGAATAATCTTTACCACATATATTCCTTATGTGTATATTTTAAATCTCTTTATGGACGCAGCGTTTCTCATTTTACTTTCCTTTATGTTTATCTATTTATCCTGATCCTCAGAATTTTTAAAGAAAACACTGCTATCATAATATTCTTATGTTTGCTACAGAAAACATTGTTTTTTGTTGTTTTTTTTAATTGTGCATCCCCTCATGACCTTTCGGGCCACTATGCTTTTCCAATGGTTGCAAAATTATGTATGGGATATGTACCTAAACTTTTTATGTTTTTATTCCTTTGACAGAGGATAGATCAATCCAGCCCTTTTAATTTATTTTTGTATCCAGTATTTGAGAAGTGTCTTAATCTCTTCTCTGCCCTCCAATCCTTTTCTCTTCATTATGTTTGAAATTATGTTCTTTATATTCACGTCTTAGTATAGTGTAAATGTTAATGACCACCTAACTAAATGTATTTGTCTGAAAGTCATTTAGCATGTTGGATGGAGAAACCCCGAAGCAAGCTTTTCTTGAGTTGTGGTTGTTCTGGAATCAGTTGTAGTTGACAACTCTTTGTTCACTTCAGATTCAAATATAACACATTTAATTAGGAGCAGGTCTATGCTCTTTCAAATTTCAACCCTTACAAAATGCCTTTTTTGATACCAATTATGAATGTTTATATTAAATACACCAAGACCTATTTTCTCCTGTGTACACCATGTTTTCATATAAATAACATCTAGAGAGGTATAAAAAGATATCTCTTGGGGAAGTATGATTCTTGCTGGTTTTTATGAAATGGACAATTTGACATTTGAATTTCTGATTCGTGTTATGCCAGCCTTCCCCACTTAGGGGAGCTAGTGGCAAGAACTGAAGCATTTCTGAATGAGGCTGTCCTTATTTTCGATTAGAGGACAGAGCATATGTAAATTAGCTGTACAGAAATACTGATGATGCAATCAGTTGGCATTATTTTAGATCCTTCCCTGAAAAACAATTAAAAAAAGAACATTATCAACAGTTGTCTGCAGAATGATTGTGAAAGGTATAATCATATTCTACTAGTTTGCTCCAACTTAAAGTTACCTATAATAACTTATTTAATCTCATGTCATGAAAGTTGTGGGCAAAAAGCACTCATAATATTTTCAAAATATAAAATTGAAGTAGAAAAATTCATACAAGTAGAAATATAAATACACAAAGAAAGTGAAAAACAAGTGCATGAGAATACAACTATGCAGATTAGAAGAGCCAGCATATTTTACAGGCCAAATTAAAAAAAAAGTTTAGTAATATTCATAAAAAGAAGAAATTCAAAGAAAAGGAAACATCTATTTTTTAGAGAAAATATATTTTTTCTAATATACATTTCTAAATGAAATATCTCATGTGTGACATTTTTAGGAAGGATACTGGGTGATACAATGTATACCTGTCACAAACCCATCTTTAAACAGGTGTAGTAAGAGATTTCAGATGTTATTTCTTGTCATATTCTGAAATAGAAATCAAGAGAGCAGCAAGCATTAAAATGAAATTCTGGAAAGTATAATATTATCTGAAAACCTCTAATAGATGTATTAGGTAACACATCTATGGCACAAAATATTTACAAAATTGGTACAAAGCAGTTATTTCCTGGATCACTCCCATTAGCTAAATCAACACAGCAATTTGGCCCTATTTTCAGCACTTGAGAAATTGGGGTTGGCATTTATACATTTATATGTCAAGTAACCATATGTCCAGTTTGCCTGAGATGGTCCTGAGATAAGCCTGCAATTTCAGCATAATTATTAATAGCCCCTTTTTATCCTCAAAAGTACCCAGGTTTGGGTGATAAATTGTTTTGCCATCCTCATTCGCAGGTTTGTGATGCAGCCCTCTGTGTCTTAACCATCACAGTTACTATCAGACAGGATTTTTTCTGTCTGATCACTGCTGTGCCACATACAGGTATCTCTTCCATACTCACTTTTGCTATCACACCTGATTTTTGCCACTACTCCCAATATAATAACCTAGTAAAACTGTGATTAACAGCATGTGCCGTGGGGCAGGCAACTGTCAGGGTTCAGAATCTGCCTGGACCACCAGTTAGCTTCATAACCTTAAACCACTTATAAATCCTCTCTGTGATTTGGGTGACTCAACTGAAATATGGAGAGAACAACAGTACCTACTGTAATTGAGAGGAGTGAAAAAGTTCACATGTGGAAAATACTGAGAACCTGGGACGTAGGAGCATGCTGCCAGTGTGAGCTTTGTCTATGGCTGTCTCTGCTGGACCCAACTTCTCTCTTTGAGTCCATCAGTCTGAATGGGATTTCGGGTTTTAAATGTCTCGAAACATTTGCTAGCTTACATCTCTTATTTTCACTGTCTTCTTTTGTCATATCCTGAGCCTGCAGCCCAAACTTGCTCTTCCCCATAACTTAGGGGAGGCTCTCTCAGGGAAACGAGAGCTACTCGAGTCAGGAAAATCCTAACCTTCACGGTGCAGTGGAGCAAGAGAGATTTTTACGTTTCTTTCCACACTGCTTAAATTCATGGGAAAGCTACAGTTTTAGAGAGAAATTAGCATGCTACGAAACAGAAAAATGAAGCAGAAACATGAGTCAATGTTAACAAGAGGGATAAACAGGGAGGATACTGGAAACTAAAGGCTAAAGATCTGTGTTCTGGTTTAACCTTAACTCACAAAATATGAGGTCTACAGCCAGCAAAATGTAATGCAATCTTCATGAGCTGGTGAAGCTGAAGCCGTTATTTATCTCTGTGCCATTTGGTGCTTGTATTGTAAGTCAGACAGCTGAGGAAGCCCAGAGACGAAGAAGACTGGTTCCTTCATATATATTAATAAAATTATGAGGAAAGTACAGGTGGAAAATCATACTTCTTTGATTTCTAGGCTATCTAGTTTCGTGCATTCACTAACTGCTTGTTTGTGATTAATAATGACATTAATTTTTAAAAGCATGTTCAAAAATAAAAATGGAAATCACATACAGGAAAATTTTTTAGCTTTTTGTGAAATGCACAATTTGATATTTGAATTTCTGATCAGTGTTATGCCAGCCTTCCCCACTTAGGGGAGCTATTTAATATTTGCCAGATAATAAATAATAAACAAAGGGGTAATAATTCGGAGAGTAAAAACATGGATTTTGCCAACAAATTATAAATATATTTGTTAGGAAAAATGTACGGCAGAAAGTTAAATGAACAAAAGACGACATACATAGATGAGTCAAAACAAGAGCAATAGAAAGACAGCAAACATTGCATAAATTTGTTCAAATACATTGCTGAAATCATGTTGTGTATGTACTCTAGCTGAGAGTAGCTTAAACACTGAGTTTTGTGGGACTTTTGTGCCAATCAGCCAAAGGACAAATATTCTCAGAGGTAAAGGTCTTGTTACCTTTATGAAGGTACATATGAAGATGTAAGTCAGCTGTGTAGAAAAAGACACAGCTTTTGTGTATGTGTTACATGCAGAATATGGAAATACTTTGTCCAGCTTGACCAGCTGTGAGAATTCCAGGCCCCTTTTCTGCCAAGAAGTTTGCACATGCAAGAAGGCAGGTGACTCTTGGAGTGACCTTGCTATTGAAAAGAGGTGAATAGCCTACAGCAGCAGCAGGATCTTGACACTGAAGTTAAAAAATCTCTCATTGCAACTCTCTAAGCACTTAGCCCAATAAACTGTACATTTGTCATTTAGACAGAAATAGCTCATTCAATCTGGTATTGTATGAAAAATTAAAGAAAATGAAAAGAATAAGCACACAACATAAATGATTTACATATTTGTCACCACTTCGTTATGGTAGTCTGAGCTGGCATAAAACACAAGTCATAATCATAAAACCCCTAATGTTCTCAGATGCAGAACTGTTTCAGAGTAATTCCAGCAATAATTTTAAATCTAAGAATTGGTGGGAGCCCTCATTTTAAGTTTGTAAAATTGACTGATCAACCCAATGTAGATGTCATGTTCAATTTTTTCTCTAAGGTCTGATATCAAACTAATTCTAAAACTTCTCTACTATTCGCAATGAATATAATTATAGCCCTGTTAAAAACTGTGTGATATACTGAGCATTTAATATTTGCCAAACAGTATACTAAGTACATTCAAGCAGTAAACTAAATACAGTCTACGACATATCTTGTAATTACATACTAACAAGATCGACTGAAATGAGTAAAATTGTCACTGTTTTTATAGAGTAGGAAACAAGCTTAAAGAGGTATCAAATTTATGAAAAGGTGCAGAAATTGTTAGTAAGTGGCAGAGACTCTAATTGACATTAACCACAAAGGGAAAAATGAAATCCATCATATCAATATCACATACACTGAAAGTAAACCAACCAGAGCATGGCCTAAGCCTTTCCTGACACATGACCATCTTCTGTACAATCAATCAATCAATCAATAAAATGATTATGGTCATTCCTTCTTAGGTAACTTATTGGTAGGAGAAATAAAACAGTGTCTGATATTTTAAAGATTCAATTAGGAAAAATAATGTGTATATACAGTGGAGTCACACATCATCTCAGCTTTTTGTACATCTACCTATCGGATCGTTGCTAAGACGTGTAATGAGGGAGAGAAATTTATGTGAGGACTTACACAAAGAAAGGAAGAGTACCATTGTCACCCCAATGAATTTTAATGAAAGAAAAAATAAAAGAAAAATAATAAGTGAAAGTAAAATAAAAGCTTTTATTTTTCTTATTCTTAATGGTTCTAACAGATAAGTTTGTTCAAAATAATCATGATAATGTATTCGACAATTATAGCTGTATAGATTATGAATGAGTGAAAGTCATGACAGCAATGATAAAAGGGATGTGAGGGAAGAATGGGACCAATTTGCTATTATATGGTAATTGTACTAGCTGTGGAGTAGTAGAGTGTTACTTGAAAGTCAACTTGAATCAGTTGTAAATATACATTGTAAACTTTAGGGTAACCACAAAAAAAGTGGAGAGTAAGGATAATTCATATGCTAAGAAAGGAGGGAAAATGGAATCATACAAAATGCTCAAGTAGAAAGGTTGGAAATTAAATGGAAGACTAAATAAAATGGAAATACTAGAAATAAAAAGTATTATTACTGAAGTTAACTATTGAGTTTCAACACTTGATTAACAGGAGAAGAAAAGATACATGAGCTCCAAAACAAGTCAATGGAAAATATCTGTCTGAATCACAGTGAATAAAAAGACACCATATAGAAAATACTGTTACAGATATTTTCTATAAGAAATGTCTATATTTCTTATAGATGTGGGAACCAGTAAAATGGCCCGACTTACACATTAAGGGAGTACCAGAATCTGAGGAAAGGGTAACCATGGCAGCAAATACCTGGAAGTTATACTGGCCAAGACTTTCTAAAGATGATGAAGGATGTAGAGCCAGAGATGCAATAAATTCTGTGAACTCCAAACAGAATAAATGCAAATATAAAGAAACCATTCCCAGCCATATGCATAGCAAATTTCCCAAGAACCAAAGACAAAAAGCTACATTTAAAAAATCAGTTTGTTACTCCTCTTCCTCTTCGTGTGGCAGATTTTTCTTGAAATAGCATTGAACATATAAATCAACGTGAAAAGACAGAACAACTACAATATTGGGTCTTCTTATCCATTAATAAAAAAGATCTCGCTCTTTATGCGTTCTCCTTTAATGATTCTTCAGTGCAAAAATTGTGTAGAATGAATAAGATACACAACAAATAATATGATGTCTGCAAGAGACACACATTAACTATATGCACGTAGATAGTTTGATAGCAAAGGGATGGGAAAAACTATGCTATGCAAACATTTGTCTAATGAACATCGGGTCTATATATTATAGATAAGACTTTAAGTATAAAGTCCTACTAGAGTTAAGGATATGTATTCTAAATGATAAAAGGGTCAATTAGACAGGAAAATATTTCAATTTTCAGTATATAGGCAACTAATATACTTTTAAAGTACACAAGTAGATAATATGACATCAGTGAAAGTGGCAGAGTAGATAATTCCAAGGTTGTTACCCTACATAGAGCCACCTAGAAACTGAGCAAAATCGTCATAAACAACTTTGTAAAAACTCAAAAAAATAGTCAAAGATTTACAGACTCCCGTTGTGCTTAACCAAGAAAAATAAAAATGATAGACTTGCTCCTGGTCCCAGTAATGTTACGGATAAACCAATTTATTTCCAAAAGGCAGGTTGTATCCCCAGAATTGAGGTAACAAGCAATAAGCTCAGTCACAGACACAGAACAAACTCCATTTTCTCAGCTCTGACTCCAAGTTTCTGGCAAGTCTGATTTGTTCATTTCGGGGCGAGAGGGAGGACGCCAACCCCTGCTCTAATATAATAGAGTGCTTTGGAACTGGGCCTTTTTAGAGAAATAAAAAGGGGAGGAAAACATCATGTGATGGATGTCCATGTGGAATTCACAGAGAAATTTGGTTCAGTAGGTTCCCCACTGAGTATCCAACCTCAGTAAAATAAATGCAAGTTTGATTTATTTTGTTTCAATAGGACAAATTGGTGGAAATCATGGAATATCAATATATTCCAGTGAGAAGACAAATTATATCATGCTGTGTTAATCTTTTTCATAGTTGGCTTTAATAGAAACAATATAAACTATAAGTGAAGGGGAAATTTCTGTTAAAGAGAAATTAAAGTTTTATTAAAATTATATTCAATGTCTGCCCTTACATATTTTAAACAGGTGATTGGTGTGCTAATCCAAAACTAATGCTTTTTTTTTTGCTTATTAGAAAATCAAGCTAAAGTCGTTTTAAAAACATGCCATTGAGTTATCCTTCCCAATCTCCTTTGATTTTTTTTTTAAAGTAACAAACCTAACAAGGTAGATACAATGTCCCATTAGAAAACACTTGCAAAACCTGTTAGCTACAAGTATAACAGAATTAATACAGTTCATAATTGGGAGTCTAACAGCCCTTTTGAAAAAACACAAAAGACTAGAAACATGTATTTGCTTTTGGATACAAGAAAATCATGTAGAATAGCATTGTTTCAGCAAGATTATCTGCATGTGATAGTATCAAATATTGAAGGAGTGCGAAAGTGTGTGATCACCCTTTACTGAAAGAAGAAAACCTCATCAAAAAGAGAAGAAAAAAAATGTAGGCATGCATTGTTCCTGTTTCCATGAATGTTTCTTCACCTCAAATAACCTAATGTTACTGTACACACATAAATGGAAAAGCCCACCAATTCTACCCAAGTCTGATGCTTAAAATGGTTAGATCATTGTTTTAAATGTATCAAAAAGAATATAAATACTAGAGAACTATCCAAAGACTAGCTGAATACAACACCTATAACTAAGGATATAAAGAGGCCACATGGAGACTGAATATTTTATGTCAACGGTAATTGAAAAATAAACTTTAAAAATTAAAAATAAAATTAAAAAAGAATACAAATAACATAGGCAGAATGACAAATTACCTGGCTAATGGTTGAAGGAATGCCCCAGCACTGAGAATCTCCCTGCAAAGATGAATGATATATTTTTTTCTTTTCACTCCTTTCCTTCCTTCCTTTCTTTCTTTCCTTCCTTCCCTCTTTCCCTCCTTCCTTCCTTCCTTCTTCCCTTCTTTCTTTCCTTCCTTCTGTTGTGTGTACCTCCGGGAACTGAAAACAGGTACTCAAACATATACTTGTACATGAATGTTCATAGCATCCCTTTTCCCAATAGACAAAAGATGGAACCAACCGAAATAGCTATTAATAGATGAATGAATAAACAAAATGTGGTATATACATACAGTGAAATATGATTCAGCCATGAGAAGAAATACTAAGTATTAATTTGTTTCTAAAATGTTATACTAACTGGAGTAAGCCGGAAAATAAAGGCCAGATATTATATGACTTTATTTCTATAAAATATCTGGAATAGATATATCCATAGCAACAGAGTGAGGACTGGCATTTGCCAGATTCTGGGGAAAGAAATTAATGTATCATGACTGCTAATGGTTTTCTCTTGGAGAGATTAACTTGTATGTTTTTACATATATGTAGACATAGGCAATAGTTACACAGAACTGATAATGTACAAATGCCACTGAAAAGTACACTTTAAAACAGTAGGTTTTATGTTGTGTGAATTTCAACTCAATGAAAAGTAATTAAAAAGCAGATAATGACAGAATCAAAACAAAAAATAGACAAATCCACAAACACAGTTAAGGATTTTAACACACACTTTTTCGGTAACTGAATAGAATCACCAGAAAAATTAAAGATATTGACATCCATGTAATGCTACATCCAGCAACAGCACAACCCACTTTGTTTTCAAGTATATGAAGAATATTTATCCACATTAAATTTTTGCTGAGACCCATAGTAAATCTAAGCAAATGTAAATTATTGAAATCATACAGTGTGTGTCCCCTGACCACAGCAAATGATAATTAGAAAATCCCAAATTATATTTATAGGTGAAAGATGAAAGTTGAAAATCTATGATAGTTTCTACCTTTTTTTTTTCATATCAAGAAGCTAAAGAAAAAAAAAGTAATTAAAGAAAATGGAAGGACATAAAGAAAGCAATTAAATCAACAAGGAAAAAAACATATTAGAGAATAAAAAACAAATCATTCTTTAAAATGAATAATAAAATTGATAGACATCATAACAGGCTAAGAAAAAGTACTAAGAAAGGAAAACTTCCCAGAATATAAGAATAAAGGGAAATAGCTGTAGGTATTTCAGAAAAATAAATTTAAAAAAAGATTTATGAAAAACACACCAATAATTTTGAAAATTCAGATGGGAATTATGAAGCTTTAGGTAACTAATATGTGTATATATATATACACATATTATATACACTAATATGTGTATATATATATATATATATATATATATATACACACATACACAGAGACACAGAGAGAGAGACAGAGAGAGAGAGCATTCTTTTTCTATTTTTGAAGCTATGTGAATATTATTCTATTTATATACTCGTATATCATTGTGGAACAGAGTCCCAGAGAGCAGTTTCCAGGCTGAGAGCCTCACGTCGAACAGTGCTGGCTTGCTTATTAGATGGCTATCAGCTGTTACCAGTTAGCCATTAGCCACTAATACAACTTCCATGGCTATGCTAGAGGGCTGGTTTGTTGGCAGAGAAGCGAAGCAGATTGCAGCTAGCAAGTGGGGTTGGTTGGCAGAGAAGCAGATGGTGGATTGTGCATCGTGTGGCTCCTGCTTCCTGTGTCTCCAGCCCAGCCGCCAGCAAGGATGTTGTGGTATGACTCCCCTATCCATGGCTCTGTTGGTGTTCCTTTTTGGCCTCACCATATCCTGCGTTCATATACGGGGAATAGGACCAGAATATATATGTGATAACCATCATATATTTTAACTTTTTCCCCCCAATTTATTGGAGTGACAATTGTTAGTGAAATTACATAGATTTCAGGTGTACAATTCTGTATTACATCATCTATAAATCCCATTGTGTGTTCACCACCCAGAGTCAGTTCTCCTTCCATCACCATATATTTGATCCCTATTTTAACTTTTACATATTGATTTTTTTGGACTTCACATACATTTTTTATAAATTTATACAGCAAAAAAATATGTGAAAAAATACCTTCTGTAGAGCTTTATTATGGAATATGATGTAACAGTTAACCAGTATGTCTAAATAAAAACACCCTTTAGTTAAAGTTTCTCCAAACCTGACTATTTTCATAGGTTAAAAAGTTAAAACATTCACATAGAAATATAAATAACAATTTAAGTTAGGAATTTTTTGATAAATACAGCTAATATATTTTACCACATTACTAAAATTTTCCAAATCAAAGAAAGTGACTCTAAATCAATCATCACCATTATCAACACTGGCTGAACAACCAATATGAATTTGAACCTTTGCGTTGCTTCAATTTATTGCTTTTTATTCTCTTTGAATGTTTCATTTTCAATCAAATTTTAAAAATACCTTAAGCGACTTGACTGAATACAATTTATGCAACATAGATAAACAACCTATTAATAGTATCTGAATTAAGAAGCCAAGGAAATTAAACTATGAATATTACTGACATATATCCTAGAAGAAAATACACTCCCATGACTACTAAAGACACTGATGAGATACTGAACAACTGTAATCATCTTAAAAGTGTATAAATAGTACATCTTTCAACAACAGATATTTTTAAATGATGCAAAATGTCAGTACACAATACCACAAAATACGCTCCAGAATATGCCTGACAATCATCTAGGTTCATTAACTTTGAATTAATTACTCCCACTTTTAGTCCATTAGCTTTTGATTTCAGGCCTGAGGCCTGCAGGTGATATTCATTAATCTAACAGTATAAGAGAAATCCTTTTCCTAGACCCACCCAGTCCCTTCCACTTCTTTCAATTTCTTTCCCCAAAGGGAATATCCTTTCCATTAAAGCTAAGTGATTCATAATTTCCTTTGACTATGGCTATATTTTCCTAAATGACTGATGATAATAGCAAAATGATTTGAAGGAACGGGAGATATCCCAGTAACCTTCTAGGTATCTAATCTATAATAGTTTCTATCACTTAGATATTCAAAACAAAATAAGTCAATAAGTCCACAAGGATACTATAGGCAGTTGTCTTTGTCTGGCTATGGTGTATTTTGTCAGCCTTTACAGAATGGAGTATGTTGACCTAAAGATTGTATACTGAAATGGAGTGGGGTGAAGCACTGTTATCTTTTATATTTTACAGGGTAATCAGTGTAACATTCATTAATATATCCTACAAACATTTACAGGAACTGAGAACATGTGATCAGTGCAGAGGAAAATCCAGCTCTAATTAATCTTGACATGTGGAGATTGGTTTTCTGGTCAGTACAGTGAATTTTGTTACCTAAATTTGGGCAAAAATAAATGGTAAATACGATTTTTTTTTCTGCTCATGCTTCATAAAATATACATATAATGTTTATATAGATTTAGGTGAGAAAAATACTTTCTCAATATTTTAGAAATATGTTATCTGAGTTTTAGATAGTCTTCATAAAATAGGAAATATTTTACCAACAGTGAACTAAATATTATCTCTTTGTGGACAAAAAAAGGGGGTTCAATGGAAAGTAACCTCACAGGGTGATCTGATCATAAATTTCTAACTGAGCAGGTCATGGTGCGCGGTCATGCCCCAAGTATGTAACGTCTTTAGCAAAAGGCTTATGTTTGCCCTGTACACTCTTGTTAGTGCATCTAGGTTAACTCACCTTCGAAATGGCCCCTTTCAGACACCCTCCTTCTCACACGATGACCATCCTTTCAGACCACTCCTTCTAAAGAATGATCACCCTCAAGAGAACCTGTAATCTTAACTATCCTGTAATCAGATCCCTGCCTTTCTTTCTCAGACCTTTATGTAATCTTCCTTACTTTCTCTCCTTAATTTCAAAAGCATAAAAGAAATTACAAAACTGTTACCTCTGAAGCAATTGAGATCTTGATCCCTGGCATATGTTGTCACTTTGACTCAAGCAGGCGTCTATAAAAATTCTCTATAGTTGTGAATGTTTCTTGCGTCAACATCTTGATGGCTTATTTTAGTCAATTAATTTTAATAATCAGCTATTCTTATAGTTCTGACTATGTCAGGTCATTTAAAATTTTATTGTTACAGAAAGTCACTTGATTAAATGGTTTGATTACTTTCTATATGATATTTAATGTACTTGTCATTGGAGATACAAAGATAAATACAACGCTTGCATAGGAGGAGCTTCATATTGAGAGCTCAGTATCACTTAAGTTCCGCTTAAAGTTACTCCACAGTCTATGTAATGCTGCTTTGTTGGGTGCTCACACAGATCCTCTTTTCTTCAGAGCAGTTACCCAGCTGACAACTATAAATTTGTTAACAGGATTGTCTAATTACTATCAGTTTTAACTCATACATTCTGTTATTACAAGATGCCACTCTTGGTCTTCACTCTTCCCAGGATTGCACTAAATAACTGATATTTAAAAATAACCATTAAATATTTATTGAATGAATAATATACTGAGTACCTAGAAAAACTTGTAAGAATACCTATGAGGGAACATATGTCCAATCAAATCCACCTCTAATTAGTAAGAGGCATAGTGTTTTAATCAGTCAGAGGGCTAGAAAAATGCAAAATAGATAGATTTCTTTATTATTATTATTGTTACTATTATTAGACAAGTCTAACCAATAAAATGAAAAAAAAGAAAAAAACTGGAGTTATTAATTGACTTTAAAAATACAATGTAGATTAGTAATTAGCATTAAAAACTTCAGAAAGTATATTTTCAAATCCATGTTTTCTTTGTAAGGATTTTATTCCATTTTTTACATAAATGAGATAAAAGAAAATAATACTTTTACTGTTTTATACCATTGATTCCAGTTATGTTAAATAAGTTATGAGCATATCAAATGAACTAATTTTCCTAATAAATGAAAATCACTTCATTAAAACTGTGACTAATAGCCTATATACAAATATATTTAATTTTACATAATTCAATATATTTATAAATGTTCTGGAAGGTATTGTAATTGTTATTGTCATGAACACTCACAGAGTTTTTTCCCTTTCAAATTATATGGCTTTAGCTGGTTATGTCTTCCAAATATCACTTTTCATGATAGATAACTTAGACAATTGAAAAATGGAAAGCACAAAGATAAGAGAAAGATAGCTAGCTAGCTAGCTAGATGATAGATAGAGGCATTTTAGGTGTATTTAGAGCTATAAACATCATGTTAAGTAAGAGATTCTAACAGTTTTTTTGTTTTTTTATGACACTATTTGATTGTTTTGTAGCCATACTCATGAGTTTTTTGATACATATTTTTCAAAAGCAATTATGCTATGTTTGATACATGTATAAAATTTAGACATTAAATTGTAAACACATTTGAAAGATGCATGATCTTAATATATGAAATAAAATAATTTTTAAAATCAATAAATAATATACACCTAAGTAAAATGTGGGCAAATTAGATTCACAGGTGATATACAAATACACAAACCCTAATAAAAATCAAGCAATAAAAATGTTTGATTTTAATATTAGAAAAGCAAAGAAATATGTTTTGTCTCTAGATTGGAAGTTTAAAGTTTTATATTATTTAGTGTTTTTTATGATGCATTCTCATACATAAGTATTTGAACACACCAAAATTTTATATCAGAGAAAAAATCATAGATTATTTAATTTTGTAATTTTGTCTTAGATGAAATCAACATTCACAGTCAATATATAATGTATTCATCCTTAAAGGTATGAGTAGAAATAATTAGAACAGCATCAATGTTAATAGTTACATGAATTACTTTATAGGCATGTTGGAATGAAACAATCTAATATTACTAATTGTATAAAAATTTTAAGAACTGTATAATGTTAAGCAAGTACCAAAAACCATAATATCAGATACTATTAAATGTAAACATGTTACACAAATAACATTGTTTAGGAGTATATACAGTGCTATGCAGTTCTGAATAAAATATTCCTATATAGGCACATAAAAATAATTCAATTGGTAACTCTAACTGAGGTTATCATGGCCGATTAAATTATAACTCATTTATATTTTTCTTATATTTTTTCTTTGTTTTCTAAATATTTTACAATGAACATGCATCACTTTCATAATAAGGAAAATATGGAATTTTAAAATAAACAATGCAATACAGCCTGAGAAGCAGATCTCGAGCATTATTTCATTAATATATCATCAGTGGTTCATGTATCAGTTGTCTTGCAGTTAAGTGATACGGAACAAATTTAGTAAGTCTTAACTCGGGAAAATTGCTCATGGAGAAGTAGAGAAACAAAAGAGAATTAAATATCATTGCCTTTCTATTTTGTCTACAGTTTCAACTGTCATCATATCAGAGCCTATATATTGCTTTTGAATTTACATTTGCAAGTTGAACTCACAATTAGCAGTGATTTAATTAAGAAAAAGCACAGAATGTAATATTCTTCACTATTTTAGTTTGAGTAAATTCAAAGGTCTTCAAACAACTATTTTTAGTTAAACAATTACTATTAATTTACTGAAGTCTATTTTGAATTCTGTGAGGTGTAAAATATTCTGGGAAAAAAATTCAGAAATCTCAAGAAAAGTTTCCAAGCATTAGAAAGAAGTTCACTATTAACTTTGTAAAACTAGAAATAAATAATTTTATATTTTAGCATATTTAGAAGAGAACACGTTTTAATCGGCTTGGGAATTAACCTGCTTTTTACTTGAAGATTAAATCAGATTTTTTTTCGTGACAGCGGAGTTGATAACGAGGTCACAATCAACAGGGCACTATGGCAAGATAGTATTTTAAAAGAGGAAAATTGGAGAAAAATCCCAGGAGTTGATTGACATGTGATAAATAAAGTCATGAAAATGTTGAGAACAATGCAGGGATGCTACGTAGTTAGACAATTATTGAATAAGTAACAAAGGAAGATATTTTACAAAGATTTTCAGGTTATATTCCATATAATATTTTTCTATACATACATGTATTACAGTCATTTATTATTTTATTCAGAGATTCAACATCACTCATTTTCTCTAAAAAATTGTTTTTTTCCCCAACCATGTAAATTGTTTGCCAGGAAATTTTTCATGTACTGATACAGGGGCACAGTAAATAATGGTTGCCACTGACCTCCTTTCGCCAACAAATTTCCATCCCCAATACCAACACATACACATACACATACACAGGTGCAATACATGCTTAGTCATATACAAATTTACTTTATATCGTTGTGGCTTTAATGTTCCCTTTCGTGCTTAGATGTATGTTATATTGTCTTATAATAACCTGTAATATGCTACAGTTTTTACTTCTTAACTTTTATTTTATCACTTTCTACTAATGAAAGTTATATGTGAGCGTGGATCTTGGTTGTTTTACTGAACCTAGAAGGAACTCATTAAATATTGTTGAAAAATAATATAAAACTATAAACATATCACTTAAAGGAGAATTGACTTGTAATATTCCAGCACATCAAGAGTTCACAGTGTAGCTAATATGGCATATGCATGATTTTATCTAACACCATGAACATTGTATAGATTAAGATGTATTTTATGTACAACAAAATATTGAATTTAAGCTTACCTTATGTATAAATGTAGCAAGATTGTGGTAGTGTCTTGATTATATTTACAACAGACTACCATGTCAATACAAATTCAGAATAAGACTAAAGTGATTATAAACAGATTGGGAATAATAGTAAAATAAAACCATAAGCATCTCTCCCATTAAATATGTCATTTGTTGGCAGAAAAGAGAACACAAATTCTTTGTCCTCTGCTTTTCCTTTCAGTAGCATATATTTCTAATGCTGTTAATGGAGAGCCGTTTCTATCATTCTTTAATTGCCGGTAAGACAGGAACTTGAAACAAAAAGCTGACAAATGAAAAGTAAAAAGACAAAATGGACAAATCTCTCAGCCTTCTGGGAAATCATCAACTAGAAATCTGAGATGACAGATTCACCCTTTCAAAGACATGGTCCTCCTTGAGGATTAACTTCTAATCATGAAAATAAAAATGCATACTGTTAGGAGAAATGGAAGTTATGGACAATTACACCTTGATTAGAAAAATCATACATTTTGAAACTTTGCAAAAAGTTTTATGGGCAAGTGACATAAGAGGTGAATGAAATAAAGGTGTCCGGTGTAAGGAAAATTATTTAATTTACCTTGAGGAGAAGGGGGATGAGGTAGGAGAGAAAGACAAAGACAGACTAGATTAGACAGTAAAGCTTTCCAACTAAAAGGATGGATAAGACTCATTTTTTTTTTCCATTGGTACAGTATTAGAGAAATTAAAAGGGGAAAATTTTTCCAATCTGAAATAAATAATGATAAATCAATGTCATTTTCTTAGTATTCCCAACATTTTCTTCCTTTAACCAAAAAGGGCAACTTGAGAATGTCTTGTCTATATGGGTAGTGATAGAGACAGTTAATTATGAAGATTGAGCACTGTTCATCATTGTCAAGCCAGTACCAAGCAGATTATATTTCAGTTTTTTAATTGACTGAAGTCTAATCACCTAAATAGAATGTTGTATTTTATTTGCAAAACAAATCTTCAAAAACAAAAACAATACTTAAGGAATATTAAAATAGGAAGTATAATATTACGGAATATCTTTCTTTCTCCTTTCTTTTTACGTGTATATATGACTATTTTGTTCTTATGTCAGTTGTTACTTCCTATAGTTATCAAGATAAATTACAATTAAATATATGTGAATGAAAATAATGATACATATTCTTCTTTCTTTATATTTCCAATGGAAAAAATGAATATTTAAGAACAATTGTTTTAGATTCATGGACAATTGTTTTAGATTCATATTTACTGTTGTTAAAGAAAATGACAGATTTTCATTAAAAAAAACAAATATCGCTTATGTTATCAAGTCGTTTAGAAAAGAAATGCATTTCAACTAATACATTCAAAATCAATGACATAAAATCAGCATATTAAATATAGTGGCTTTTGGCAAAGTAAATACTATGTATATTTTTCATGAACATGTTTAATATTCTTGTTATATTGAACCATCTTTATAATCTTTAAAAACCACCAAGATTAAACAAAGTTAAAAAACCCAAAATACCAACATTATCATGTTGAATAGATTTGTGTATTATCATATAATGTGTGATATAACAAATATAATTAATATTATTCTTCACTTCCCCATGGTTGTGAAGATGCAATAATACATGTAAAAAAAAAAAAAAAACTTTGTAATTTGTGAGTTTCACTATGATACATATATTTAGAATTATATATTAAGTCTTGAATACTTGATAGTCTTATGTTTTGGTACTTTCTAGAAAGAGCTTTGTAATTCACTAGCTTTAGAGAGTGAGCATGATGGAGTCATTATGATACCTGCATATTTTAAATATGAGCAAATTGGTGGATGGCAATAATGTTTACTAGGGTAATGTTTCTCTTGTTTCCTTCATCAGTCTTACTGTTGTTAAAATTTTATTATTTTCAAAGATTCAGTTTTTGACTTTGTTAATATTCTCTATTCTAGATCTGTGTTCTAATTCATTTTTTATGATTTGAATAAACATTATGAATTGTTAGCTTTAATAGTGAAATTTAATTCTCAAATTTAAAGTTTTCAAATGTGTATTTGTTTTAACAATTTTATTGAGATACAATTTACATATAAAAAAATCTACCCATTTAAAGTGAACAGTTCATTGTCTTTTAATATATTAAATAATTATTCAGCTATCACCACATTCTAGTTTTAAATATTTAATTACCACTACTGCCCCCCAAATCTGTATCCATTAGCAGTCACTCCATTATCCCCTCCTCCTCTCCTAAATAATCATTATTTTATTTTCTCTATGTATAGATTTTCCTATTTGAGGCATTTCATATATTTAGAATCCTGCAATGTGTGGTCTGTTGTGGCTGGCTTCTTTTATTTAAAATTATGTTTTCAGGTTTCATTCATGTTGTAGTAACTATCATCACTTCATCACTTTTTTATCACAGGATAATATTCCGTTGTGTGGATATACCACGTGCTGTTTATTATTCATTAGTGATGGTTATCAGGTTGTTGTCACTTATTGGCTAATATGAATAATGCTGCTTTAAAAACATTCATGCACAATTTTTATGTGGATATATATTTCCATTTCTCTTGGATATATACCTAGGAGTCAAAGTTTTGTATCACTTTATAACTATATATTTAAGTTATTGAGAAGCTACCAAACTATATTCCAATGAACCTATACCATTTACCATTTCAAAATAAATTTAGTAGAATTCCAGTCCCTTCATTTGTTAATGTCTGTCTTTTGGATGGTAGCCATTCTAGCAGGTGTGAACTGATATCTTATTGGCATTTGAATTTGCATTTCACAAATGACTAATAATGTTGAGTATCTTTTCTTGTGCTTGTTTCCATTTATGTATCTTCTTTAGAGAAATGTATATTCTAATTCTCTGGTCATTTTTAATTTACCTGGTATTTTTAGTATTGAACTAGAAACACTTTTTTACATAGTCTGCCTGCAAGACTCTTGTCAGATATGTGATTTGCAAATATGTCCTCCAATTCTGTGAGTTATTTCAATTTCTTGATATTTGTCCTTTAAATCCACAACAATTTTTAATTTTGATGAGGTGCAACTTATTTTATTTTTCCTTTTTTATTTTATTAATTGGGATTTAATGTCGTATCTAAGAATACTTTGCCTGACCCAAGGTTATGAGATTTACTTCTAAGTTTTCTTCTAGGAGTTTTACATGTTCATTCAAGCCATTGAACCATGTTGAATTAATTTTTATCTATGGTGTGAGAAAGATATCCGAAAGCATTGTTCTGCATGTGGATATATACTTGTCCAGGCACCATTTATTAAAAAGAGTATTCCTTCTCCATGGAATTATCTTTGATCCTTGTTGAAAATTAATGAATATAAGAATTAGAATAGAATGGAATAAATTCTATTCGATCATCCAAAAATAATTTTAAAAATCTCAAGTGTTGGGATTTAGCATACAGAACATCAGTGTCTTAAAAATTAGCAAAACTAGACAAAAATATATTCCTACTAGAATATGAACTTGCAAACTCGGTATTTATGTGTTTTAGAAACTCCTGCTCAAGCCAAGCTGGAGGTCAGCCAACATATTGGTATACAGTTTTATACTTTTCTGAAAAACATTAAAAACACTAATTTATTGCTCATTTGCAGTCACTAAAGCTTTTCTCAGGATTCTCAAAGTATATTTTCTTAGCTGTAGAGAAAATATTCCTCAAAAGTTTTTTAAATCAATAGACTATCAAGTCTTTCTTCTGACAAATCTGCTACACTGGAGAGAATTGCAAACGTTGATTTATCAATTCAGAGTTTAGAAATAGTAAAGGGATATATTGCTATAACTTCTATTCCTATCTCTGGCTTTCTTTTAAGATATTAGTTTTAATATGATTAGTAGTATGGGGCTTAGTTAGCAGTGGCAAAATAAAATGTTTCAGGCAAAATGATTGTCATTCATGTTAGTCATGGAGTGGAAAATTTTGCTTATTAATTTTCATATGAAGCAGATTGACACAAAAAGGACTTGCCCTTAAAGATATAGTTTTTCTATTAATGAGTCACCACTGGTATTTCACAATTAATACTGACCTTCTGTTAATAGAAGATAACACCCAAAAGCTAATATGAAGAAAACAAACATCTTTGACTAGATAACGAATTACCTCCAAATTTTAGGTAGGCCAAATTTAGGAGATTTCATCCTGCATTCTCTCTTTTCCATATATTTCACATTGTTTATTATTATTATTATTATTATTATTATTATTATTATTTAGTTCACATGGCTTGAATATTTGTGAAATATTTCCCTGACAATATAAAAGTGAAGCGACAACATGACTTATAACAGAATAAACCCAACTAACCCACTTAGAGATGGTTAAGCATAGCAGCAGTGTTCTGCATTGGTAACTTATATAACCAATTTCATCTGGGTAGAACTTCCCAATTACTTTTAAATATATATTAGTGAAGTATTGTACACATTACAGTGTTAAACAAAGAACAATAAAATATGCATTTCTTTATGTAAATCACCCAACTGTTCTTTCTTATTGTTTTCTTTGTAGATTTTTTTTTGGTAGCAAAGTCAGCTAAAAGTCAATTTAAAGACCATGTGATTTATAGAATAGAGAAAAAAAATAAATCTAATTATCCTAATTTGGTAAATGCTAAACCCATAAGATAAAAAAAAATCTATTTTTGAGAAGTATATTATGCTTCTGAAATCCAGGGATTTGCAAATTAAAACAGGATCTATTTTCTAAAGGCTGTTTTCTCTTCTTACACATAGTTATAATTTATACTCTATTTTCTTTCCTAGCAAATGAATCACTGCTTACCATTTCAGAAGCCACCCTTTCAACGAGCTGTTTTATGATTGCCCACATTTGTCAGCCCACCAGCTTCACTATCATTAACCCTGTCTGATTTTGTGCCAAGCTGCCACTTTTCTTCAGCTTATATAAGTTTAGTTTGAACTAGTGGCTTCAGTTCTCTCATTGAAAATACCTATATAGCAAGTGGGAGGATCAAAACTGTCATGTTCTCTCAAGTTGTTTAAGTGAATAATTAGGAGATGACTTGTGAGAGTTTATTCATGATCACCAGTAAAAGGGTTCAGATTCAGATGAAGGCAATTTTTTACTCTCAAAATCTCTTTCTTCCTTTCTGTCTCGGTACCTTCACTGTGCTTCCTCTACTCTGTACCTCTTTTTTTTTTCTCCCTTCCATCTTTCCCTCCTTCCTTTCTTTTTCCTTTATTTCTTATTTTTTTTCTTTCAGCTTTTTTAAAATTAAAGTTTATTGGGGTGACAATTGTTAGCAAAGTTATGTAGATTTCAGGTGTAAAATTCTGTAATACATCATCTCCATGGAATACTATTCTGCCATGAGAAAAGATGAAATATTTCTTCTTTCTTCCTTTTCTCTCATTCATTCTCTCCTCTCCTATCATAAAGGAATGATGTAATAGACTGAATGAAAATATATCATCATCATATACTCACACAGCCATATTAATTGTGTAGGGTTAGAGTTTTTACCTACCAAATAAATAATGTATGAGGAATTTGTGTTACTTTCACCTTCTTTCTAATATCATACCTTAAAGTGAACTATTTTAAGCTTAAAAAATCCTTACACTAGCAGCAGTGTTCTTAATTTTTCAGAATATTCATTTGAGTATCAATTTTTTCATGAAGGAGGAAAAAAAAGGACAACAAGGAGGAAGAGGGGAATGAGGAGGAGATCCTAATGGCCTGCCACAACCATTAGAGTCATAATAACGTGTGTGTTGGTGTTATCATTCATCTCCATAATATACAAGTATAACCAAAGAAATGTCCAAGTCTTTCTTTTTTTTATTATTAATTTCAGGTGTACAAAACAACATAGTGATTAGACATTTACACACCTTACAAAGTGATAACCCCAACAAGTCTACTACCCCTCTGACACCGTATGTAGCAATGACAATACCTTTGACTATATTCCCTATGTTGTAATTTACATCCCATGACATATATTTTTTTAAATTATAGTTCATGTTCAGTATTATTTTATATTTAGTTTTGGGCGTGCAGTGTAGCGGTTAGGTATCTATATAATTTATGAAGTGATCCACCCATAAGACTAGTTCCCATCTGTCACTACATACTTATTATAATATTATTGACTATATTTTCCATAGTATATTTCACATACCGATGACTGTTTTGTAATTACAAAGTTGTACTGCCTAAGTCCTTCATCTTTCTCACGCATCCCCCCAAACCTCCTCCCATATAGCAACTGTCAGTTTGTTCTCTATATATATGAGTCTATTTTTGTTTTGTTTGTTCATTTATTCTGCTCTTGAGATTCCACATATAACTGATATCATATTGTATTTGTCTTAGTCTGACTTATTTCACTTAACATAATACTCTCTAAGTCATCCATGTTGTTGCAAATGGTAAAATTTCATTCTTTTTATGGCATAGTAATACTCCATTGTATATATGTACTACCTCTTCTTTTTCCAATCACCTACTGATGGGCATTTCAGTAGTTTCCATAATTTGGCTATTTGTAAATAGTGCTGCAGTAAACATAGGAGTGCGTGTATCTTTTTGAATTGCTGTTTTGGATTTCTTTGGATAAATACCCAGAAGTGTAACTGCTGTGTCATAAGAGAGATTTTTTAAATTTTTTGAGGAACCTGCATACTGTTTTCCGTAGTGGCTGCACCAATTTGCAATCCCACCAACAGTGCACGAGAGTTCCTTTTTCTCCACATCCTCTCCATCGCTTGTTGTTTGTTGATTTCTTGAAGATAGCCATTCTAAAAGTTGTGAGATCATATCTCATTGTGATTTTTATTTGTATTTCTCTGGTGATTAGTGCCATTGAGCATCTTTCCATATGTCTATTGAAAAGTTAATAAGTTTACTATGTGTATGTCCTCTTTGGAGAAATGTTTATTCATGTCCTCTGCCCATTTTTTTTAATTGGAATGTTTGTTCTTTTGGTGTTTGGTTGTATAAGATTTTGTAAATTTTGGATAGTAACCCTTTATCAGATGTATCCTTAGTGAATATATTTTCCCATTCAATAGGATGTCTTTTTGTTTTGCTGATGGTTTTCTTTGCTGTGAACAAACATTTTAGTTTGATGTAGTCTCATTTGTTTATTTTATCTAAGGAGATATATTAGTGAAAATATTATTCAGGGTAATGTCTGAGAGTTTACTTCCTATATTTTCTTCTAGGAGTTTTATGTCTTTTTGTGTTTAAGTCTTTAATCCATATTGGGCTTATTCTTGTATGTGGCATAAGAAGGTGGTCTGGCATCATTTTCTTTGCATATATCTGTGCAGTTTTTCCAGCACCATTTATTGAATAGACTGTTTTTACCCCAATGTAAGTCCTTGCTTTGTGATAGAGTAACTGACCATATAGGCATGTGTTTATTTCTGGTCTCTCTATTCTGTTCCATTGATCTATGTGTCTGTTTTTATAATATCATGTGTTTAAATGATGCAAAAGATGCAAATTTCTCCACACTTGAAGGTATGCTAACCCTTGAGACTCTGTTCATCCAAACAACCTAGGTTACAATGTCATACATTTCTTTTTTTTTTTAATTAATTTATTTATTTATTAGTTTCAGGTGTACAAGACAAGGTAATACTTAGACGTTCATCATTTATATCCCTCACACTGTGAACCCCCCTCCCCCCATCCACTATCCCTCCGACCTCACACTGAACCATCACATTATATATATAAAATTATAGTTGGCATTCATTAATGTTTAGCTTCTGGTGTACAATGCCATGATCAGGTATCCACAGTATCCCTGAGGTGGTCTCCCAAATAGGACGCATGTCCATCGGATACCCAACAAAATCTTTACAACATTATTGAATACCTTCCCCAAATTAATTTTCAAAAAAACCCTGAGGCCATCTTGTGGTTACCAGCTGCTTCCAAATCCCTTCACCTTTCCCCTTATCCCCAACCCCCCCACACACACCCATCTAACAACTCTCGGTTTTTTCTTTGTGTCCCCAAAACTGTTTCTGATTAGTTCATTCACATATTCTTTTCTTTAGATTCCGCATATAAGTGAGATCATATGGTACTTGTCTTTCTCTTTCTGACTTATTTCACTTAACATAATGTTCTCTAGATCCATCCATGTTGTTGCAAATGATAAGATTTCTTTCTTCTTTATGGCTGCGTAATACTCCATTGTATAAATGTACCAAAGCTTCTTAATGCAGTCATCAACCGATGGGCATTTCGAAGAAATGCTCAACCTCACTAACCATCAGAGAAATGCAAATAAAAACCACAATGAGTTACCACCTCACCCCAGTCAAAATTACTATCATCAATAAATCAACAAACAACAAATGCTGGCGTGGATGTGGAGAAAAGGGAAAGCTAGTGCACTGTTGGTGGGATTGCAGATTAGTGCAGCCACTATGGAAAACAGTATGGAGGTATCTCAGGGATCTGAAAATGGAGCTACCCTATGATCCAGTAATTCCACTCCTTGGCATCTACCCGGAGAAATCCAAAACTCCAATTCAAAAATCTGTATGCACCCTATGTTTATTGCAGCACTTTACACAATAGCCAAGATATGTCATACATTTCTTCTATGATCATTCCACTAATCCTTTGAGTTTTAATTTAAAATCAACTTCTCAGGACATATTCTTGACAGTCTAAGGTAAAACCAGGAGCATTTAATCTGTTTAATAATTATTTTGAAGTGAGTTCCCATGGATTGGACTATGAGTTGTTTTATTTATGTATTTATTTGTTTGTTTGTTTATTTACTTACATATTTATATTTATTTTAATTGGGGAATATTGGGGAACAGTGTGTTTCTCCAGTGCACATCAGCTCCAAGTCATTGTCCTTCAATCTAGCTATGGATGGTGCAGTTCAGCTTCAAGTCCAGTCACTGTTTTCAATCTTAGTTGCAGGGGGCACAGCCCACCATCCCATACAGGAATTGAACTGCCAACCTTGTTGTTAAGAGCTCACGCTCTAACCAGCTGAACTATACAGCTGCCCCTGAGTATGAGTTTTTGATGACAGCGACTGAGACCTTTTTACTTTCCCTACCTCTCTCCCTTCCTTTTGTGTTCCTCTCCTTATTCCCCCTCTCACTTGTTCTTCTTCCAATCTCTTCAGATAGCACAATCTTCTACGTATTAGGTGCTCAATAAATGTTTGTAGAACTAGATTTGGCAAACTGACAAAGAACAAATAATTCATATCATGGTGCCCAGGACATTAACAATCTAAAACTATTTTCCCTTTATATCAAATGATACAAAAAATTTAAAAACAATACATCTGTAACACACAGATACCTTTTCATTCAATCTTCTCACCTTATTTTTTTATGCATATTTATTTTATTTTTTATTAGTTTCAGGTGTACAAAGCAACATGATATTTAGACATTTACACCCCTCAAAAAGTGATAACTCCCCTCCACCAAGCTACTACCCCTCTGACATCTTATGTAACAGTTACAATATCATTGACTATCTTACTTATGCTATACTCCATCTCCCTTATAGTTGACATACAATATTCTACTTCAGTTTCAGTTGTATAGTGCATTGGTCAGGCATCTACGCAGTCTATGAAGTGATCCCCTTGATAAGTTCAGTGTCCATCTGGCACCTTACATAATCTTTACAGCATTGTTGATTATATTGCCCATTCTGTATTTCATATCCCATGACGATATTGTTGTCTATTAATTTGCTCTTTCTAATATCTTCACCTTTTCTCCTATCCCTTCCCCCCTCCCAATAGCAACCAACAGTTTTTTTTTTGTTCCCCTGCCCACATCTTTGAGTAGATTTCTGTTTTGTTTGCTCATTTATTCTGTTCAGCCAAGACGTGGAAACAACATGAAATTCCCATTGATAGACGATTGGATAAAAAAACTGTGGTACATTTATGCAATGGAGTATTGCTCAGGTATAAAAAAGAATGAAATGTTACCATTTGCAACAACATGGATGGACCTTAAGAATATTATGTAAATGAAACAAGTTAGACTGAGAAATACAAATGCCATATGATCTCACTTATATGTGGAATCTAATAAAAAGAATAAATGAGCAAACAAATCACCCGATCTTTATTGAGCTCCTTCTAATTCTCTCTATTCAGCTTTGTATTTTTTTTGACTAGTTTGTTGACAACTAATATATAATATCATGTATTTTTGTTTAATTTCAATAATCCTGATTTAAAGAATGTGCAATAATATTCAGTAATTAAATAAGTCCATTAATGACATTTTTAACCTTTAAACGTAACTCTCAAACCAATCACTTCTTCTACAGTCCAGTGTGTCTATTTTTGTACAGACACCAATAACCTCTCAATTACTAGAGTAACCTCCCTGTCTCAAGCCTATAGTAGATTTTATGACTGGAATAATCTATGTTAAACACCATTTCTACATGGAGGAAAAAAAAATATACCATGGCAGCTCAATATAGGGAAGTCATGAGATACTGTAATTTTTCATGTCATTTCTAAAAATAATTAGGGGTGATGTAATGTGCATTTATAAAGGAGAAAACTGAGACCTCTGGATAGCTACATTTTTCTCTCATACCCCTCTAAGCTGCTAGAATACTTCTAGTGTTTAAGTAGGTAAGAATAAATGTTACTTTTATTAACTAAATAAAATTTTTTTGTGCATGAATGACAAATAATGTAGGCTCTCTAAAGCAGAAATGCTCCAGATTCTGGAGCAAGCCTGATACCTGTCAAACATTTGTGCAATACTCAGTCCTTCCAGCCAGTTAGTCTTCCTCCCAAAACATTCATAATCAAAGATCATACATTCAAATCATACATTCAAAATGGACTATTTTTATTCTATAAGCTACTGTAGACAATTACATCACCCTATAAATAACAATATATGCATAATAATGAACAACATTTATCCAAGTTTTATAATCAACAAAGAGATTGTGAACTATAAATGTTCTAAAAATCTACATTGTCAAACTGACATTTAAGTTAATAAGTTCATTCAAACATATTTGAATGGAATATATCATCACTACCAAAGATTAAAATTCAATATAATTTCATATCAGATTCATAAAACAGTATTATGTAGTTCTGAGGTAATTTCGTGCCATCAATGACATTTTGACTCAGATGTCTGAGTCCATAGCTCTCTTTATTGCTTCATGGACATGGGCATATGCATATGCAATCTTGAAAATTTAATGATATCTGTTATGCTTCACTTATTTTTTTTAACTTAAATTTAAGTAGTAAACTACATTTCTAACAAAAATTAGTTACATTTAAGTATTTCCACTTTAGTATTATTGTGCTTACAAGTATAATGAAAATTGAAGTTCAATAATGTTCCATAGATTCTAAGATTCCAAAAATTCTAAGATAACATTTAAAAAGAATAATATAAATTGATTTTTTTATACAAAATACAATACATGAAAGAAAAATATGACAATAAAATAATTAAAGTCTATGTCTACTTAATTTTCAGACTAACATTAAAATTGAAAAGTGTGTGATTTATAGGGAAAAAGGATTTTCACTGACATTTTAGTCATTTTTCTAATTTTAAACTAACAGCCCATATATAAATTGATTAATATACTGTACCTTATGCATTCATTTGTTTGTAAATGGTCAGATCATAAGTTTCATCATCAGAGAATAATTTGGTCACTGTAATGGTGGGTGTCTAGTAATTATTGTTTCTCTGCATTGAAATGGCAATTAATGTCATTTCCTCACTGGAAACTGCTATGATTTATTTATTTAGCATTAAAATTATTAGCATGTTAAGACTTATAAAATGGTTTAATCAATATAAATGCTGTTCATGCTATTCTGATAATTATCCATTATCTCAAAATATTCTGGAAAAATATTTTAAAGGTGTAAAAATGTTTTTTCATTGTTTTTCAGAAATGAAAACCATAGCTAAAATAATTGTCCTTATGTGGGAATTTTACATCTGTACTGTTATTTAGTTTTCTAATCTGTAATTCAATATGTTTTAAAAGTATTTATTTATTAAAATATATTTTGTGTGCCACATCAAATACAGTAAAGCAGTTATTTTATTATATAATTTTAAAATATCCATGTTTATACTTCTGATCCCATTTATTGCCTACAGTATATGTATTATATAATATTTCTAAAAACAGCTTTATTATGTATGTCATGTTCCTGAAGATTTGAACATGATCATAGTAAATGCATCAGGACAATACTTCCTATGAGTTATCTTAGGGAATAACAACCTTAATTGTTTCTAAGCATATTATATTTGGTTAAGAGAGCCTACATGTTAGAAACTGCAATAATGCATTTGTTAATATCTTCTAAGCATTATAGTTTTCATTAGGCCTGCCATTTCATATTTCCCTGCTTCCCCTTGCTTTCCTTTATTTCTTCCTTTTTCCTTCGTTGTTTCATAGACGAAAGTTGGCAAGCAGTAAACCTGTAAAAAGAAACATTGTACATTCATAGAGCCAAATCACAGAAGTATGGCAATTGTTCTAATTTGGGGCTTTTAAATTGGTGACCCTTTTAGTCCTTTACCAATCTATATTCTCATGAAGCCATACTGTTAGAGGATATAATGTAGGATCAGATGATGATACTTTTAAAATAAATATCCTCTAATATTCTACAATGTGGTTTCATTGTATAGAAATAATCTTCTACCATATATTTATTGCTCAATTACCTAGAAATGCCAACCTCATCTTCAGCTCAGATAGGAAAAGGTATTGGATGTACTACAATTCTTTATTGCATCTTATTTAATTTCTGTTATTTAAATCAATGAGAAAAGCATCAAACGAGATGTTCAAGGCACGGGTATCAAACTGATGTAAAATGTGTAGTAACAACTGTTCATAATCAGTTTAAAACATATGGGTTCAGATACCTCAATGTTCTATAGGTGTTCAAATACCACATTAAATAATGTGCCCTCAAATATAAAACCACTTGTAACACTGAGATCCTGTATCTATGCCCTGACAAGGAATTACTCCTCAAATCATACAAAGTAGGTTTAGATAAAACCAGTGAGTATATGAGTGTAATTCAGTTAACTCCTCACAAATGTGATTCTGATTTAGTACGTTGAGAATAATTCATCCATTTTGATAATCACTCATCCTTTTAGTTGTCTCTTTCATAATTATATTTGTTTACTTATGTTATTAAAGAAAATAAAGAAACAAAATCAACATAATTCAGTCAAAGTTCTTCCATAGATTAAGCTAAAAAAAGTACAGAAATGTATAACTAGTAGTTAAAGTTTTTACTTCAACCTTATAGTTGCTGAACGTATTCACTAAATACAATGACAACAAAAAATGCTAATGGTATTTCCAAAATATCTATATAATGTATATTATAATAGTTAATATATGTAATGTATACAACTATATATATAACCTTCATGTATAATTCAATATATAATATATTGAATTGTTTTTATTTATGTGCATCAGCTCTGCTAGTTTGTCAGAGCAGACCTTAGCCCAATTCATGTAAAAAATGGTGACAGTTAGATAATTTAACTGCCTTACTCAAGCTTCTATCTCTGCTAATTTTGGGAGCTGTAGTTAATACCAGTTCTTCTAATTCCTTGTCCAGTATCTTTCCTCTTTTAAAAACTATAACTACAATGATAAAGAAATCTTTATAGCTTATAATAACTGCATTCCCAAGGGTCAATAACAACTATTAAAGAATCTCTGGATACAAAATTACAACCTCCCATAATGCTGTTAATGGAACTTTTGGTTATAGAGTCAATATACTCCATCTGAACAAATGCCGTTATACATAGAATGTAATTTTGTGGGAAAAATGACAGTAATAGTACCTGCTGGCCTTCACTTCCAGCCATGCTATTCTCTAACATGAATGTTATGAGATCCAATGAAATCTCCAATATTTGAAACTTTATGTAGCCAGTAATTATAAATTTCTACAGTATACTCAAGGTTGAGGCTGTTTAACCATCCTTTTTGTTTATTTGTTTATTTAACTAATTACACTTTGGAAAAATTTACTATTGAAAATTTTTACTAATGTGCTATTGTACACGAAAGTGAAACTTTTTATTGAACAACTTCTTTTTTACTAATATTAGCTACACCCCCACTCCAACCCTAATAATGAAGTTGGCTTTTGAGAAATGACCTGCTAAATTCTTGAATTCTACTACTCAATCAGTCAATACATCTTACATGAAGAAAAATTCTCTCTCTGACAGATGGCAAAAATCTATCCTATAATTGCAAATAGTACTCTCATTATTTCAGTTTTATCATTTGTAAAATAAGCAGATTGGATAGCTAGTGTTCAAGCATCTTCAATTCTAAATCTATCAAATTTTTGTTGCTTCTTTGTAAGAATTGACTGGTCTTTTCTCATGACATGTGGCATAAACCTTGATGAAAATAGTTTTACACATTTTGGAAAATTTTCAGAAACCACTGAACCTATTTTTAACAGAAGTCATTTAATAGAGAAAATTTGTAAAACAGTTGATAAGACAGTGAAACAGGGTAATTGCAATCAGCAACAATAGGATTTCTACCAATCGTAGGACAAGTAGAAAAACTGAAGGGCCACTGTGACTGGAGTCCAGAACTAGGCCATCTGTGATGGATTGGAACCAGGCCAGGTCTGCTCTGATAAAACTAAGGGTGAAGTGGGTGGCAGGAGTTCAACCAAGAAATTCAAGCTAATGACAGAATTTTTGAAAAGCAGAGTTTCAAAAACTTGTAAGTTTGAGGTGGGGTGTACAGGGTATCTTGGAGACATTTTCCAGGCCACTTCCTTCTATCAGAAAAAGGGAATTCTTGGATAATGTACATCTAAAAATTCCTTAGGATATAAGAAAGGATTTTCTGAGGTAATGACCAGAGAGTTAAAAAAGATTCCTAGAGTTAATATGTTCCCGTATGTCATATGAAGAAAAGGTTTCAAGAAGGAAAATACTGATTAATGGAGTGAAAACTGCTAAAATTATTCATCCTCTTCAGGCACCCATTTCAACTTCACAAGTGGTTATACTAAATCTACCTGGCTCTTTTTTCCATGTACATGACACAAATCCATATTCCTCCTAACTCTGATTCTGACATTTCAACCATTTAAAAGACCAACAAGATCAGTTATTACATTCACTGTAAAATCCTATCCTTTCCCTTTCTGCATACTATTCACTATGAAATACAGTCATCCTTAAATGCTCCTTTTCCTTCATCCTTTCATTAACAAGTTCTATATTTTCTTCCTACCAACACATTTATGTTATTTTCTTTCTATTTGTTATATGGATAGTTGTAATGAAATTCTGATTGTACATGATGTGTCCAGATTTTTTTTTCATCTTCAGTTTACATTGCTATCAGAGATATCTTTCCAGAGCCCAGAACTGAATATTGAAATTCCACTGCTAAAAAAAAAACAAAAACAAAAAAAAAACAAACAAAAAAACCCAACTAAAACCAAAACAAAAAAAACAACAAAAAACAATCAATAGTTTTCCATTGTCAATGATCAAATATATAGCTTGAATATTTCCAAATTTGTCACCAAGTTACTTTCCTATGACTCTGTGTTTCAAATATAGCTGAATAACTGGATTTCACCAGAATTGTGGCTATCCTCTGGAATTAAACTGTTTTGAAGACTGTAATACCCTTTTCTTATGCTGAAGACTAAAAGTTTACTTCCTCTTTATCATATTTCCTTCAGTTCTATCAAAAATAGTATGTCATTTTATACTTTGATTTCATAATTTCGTATTTGATTCATATAGATCTTCTCTATTTTTTGTCTTGTGATAATTTTGGCAAAACAGTTTACTTAACCTACTAGATAGCCAGTTCTATAAACTAGTAACTATATAATTTTAAAATCTAAATCTACTACCATGCCTATCAAATACCTTGTATTTCATATATGCTCAATATATGTGCATTGAATATATTTTTATTAAATGTTTGATGTACATTTTCTCTCTTGCTTAATACAAAGAAGAGATAGCACTCTTTACATGAAACACATAGAAGAAAATTCAGATATGAATACATTTTTGGAAATTGATCAGATTTCACTGTATAAAGTATAATTCCAAACATGCATTTGTCTTCATTTCTGAATTGACAGAGACTGCAAAAAATTCAGTATAAGGTTTTCTGCTTCAAACTCTCTGTCAATTATTTAGTAGTCTATAAACGAGTAGCAATATTAATTATGGTTAATTCCACACAAATCTAATTGCAAATATTTTAATCTATTTATACTTATAAAGTGGTGACTGTATACTAAATCTAAGTAATCACTTTCTTATTAACACTTTGTACACTTCCTGAATTTTCCAAAACACATAATGTGACCATGTCCAAAATCGAAGTCTAATTTAAAAGTACATAAGAGAAGCAATTATTTTTTTTTAAAATCTCATTGACAATCCATCCACAATTGCTTTCATAGCTTAAAATTGATTATAAAAACACTACTTTTACACTAAGGTGATTATGGTCTCTGGGGTCCACAAAGTCCTTAATACAAACTCACTACTTTTGATGAACTTGGATATTGGAGAAAGTCAATGTGCATTTAGATTTGTGTGGAAGTAGCCATAGACAATACAGTTACTTATCATTTTATGTGCACACACCACTTTATGTATAAAAATAAGCAAATTTCTTCTGGAGGAAATGTAGTTTGTGATACAGTTGAATTTTGTGGAAGTTTGTAAGTTTTTGTGTTCCTCTGGTACATAAAATTCTTGGAAATTTTGTCTTGAGATACAAAAATATGGGAGATTGTGTGATTGGTATATGAATTGAATATAACTTCATTAGGGAATTTCAGAAGTACCTTTTTTATATTTTACACAATGCTATCTTTCATACCTAGATATAATGACAAGAACTGTCAGTGCTGCTATCCTGTGATTGTGAGTGCTGATATGACTGATTTTCGGCCTGAAGTTTCTTCCACCCAGTGTACACATGTAGTCTGTACTCAGCCACTATAGCCACTACTGAAATACGATGATCAATTGCTGCTTTAGAAGCAGCTTCTTGGCCTCACAGACTGAATGATTCATGGGCTCCAGAAGAACCATCCCATTTGACATGATGTATGAAAGGATGATATGTATGGTGCTGCCATTTCCCAGAGTTGATTCCTATGGGTATAAATCAATATTTTGTTTCAGTGTATATCTGCAGTATATTTTTCTCCCCTGCCTGGTTGTAGTCTGCCCCATTCTCCAAATAGACTTTTTTACCATCATCCATTCTCTTCCAGCCTCCAACTCAATAAAACTGGGTTGCCAGGAATTTATCCATACCAGTGATTGATACAGCATATGGCACAGCTTTCTCCACAAAAGCAACCTCCTAAATTTTCTATACCCACGATTTATTCTAACATGGAATTTTAGTTCTTAGGATTCCATGAATCTTTAGCAAATAGTCACAGACATCATACAAGTAATACATGCCCAATAGCAAAATCTCACTAAACTGGATTTGTAAATTTGTAATTTAAGACAGCTATAATAGGAGATTAACTGCAATTTACACTTATACATATGGTTTTGTTGAAAACTCGGATTTCATAGACAGTCAGTATAGGTGCATTGGATACATTTTTATTAAATGTTTAAGGTGCCTTTTCTCTCTTGCTTAATACAAAGAAGATATAGCACTCTTTACATGAAACACATAGAAGAAAATTCAGATATATGAATATATTTATAATATGTATATTTATATATAAGTACTTATATTTATAAATATATATTTATACATTTTACAGTATATATTTATATATTTACAAATGTAAAAAACATAAATAGAGTAAGCAGGACTAGGTTACTAGGGCTAGCTTAGAGAAAATGCTTACTCTATTTAAAAAAAAACATTTTGAAAGGTACTAAAGTTGCACATGTATGTATAAGCTGATATATTTAATAGAAGTAGATATTTTGATCACTAAATATATATTCAAACATTAAATTTCATAATACTGTATTTATATCATACATGTAATCAAAATATTTTTAAATAAAATTATCTTTATAAATTTTAAGTAGCTATTTCACAGGATTTATCTGCATTACTATTAATCTAAATTCACTAAGTGAGGTATTAACTTATTTCTAAAGGTTATCATATAAAATGATTAAATGATTAAATAATATTAAGATAAGTAAGGAAAGTAATAAAAAAATTTAAAATGACCACAAAGTTGAAGGGAAAAAACTCATTTTAGAAAAATGGTAGAATAATACAAATAAAAATTCATTCCTTTGAAAAGTTTAATAAATATTAAATGATCACCTTCCAAATATCAGGTCATAAGAGCAGAGATTTACAAACATACTCTGTACTCCAAGGAATTCATAGCCTGTTGGAGACCAAGGCTTAATCTGCAAGTGTCAATGTGTAAGGTAAGAACAGTAACAGACATATGCACAAGTGCAGATGTACTTCTGTTTTTGAGAATTAGAGAGAGGAAGAAAATAAATCTTGTATTAGAAACTATAAAACATGGACCAAGCTTTATTTTGTGTCCATGGTATGAAGGAGGGGGAGAGTACAAAAATAAGCACTTGAAATGAATAAAAGCTGGGAGTCACAAAGCAGGATTGTGTACAAGGAACTTTCAAATTTTATGATTCTGAGTCTTAAGTATGAGGTACAGAGGGGCAAAAGAGAGAGAAGGTAGGCTGGTCATGCAATGTCATAACTCAGTTTTAAGAAAATATGATGGAGGCAAAAGGGAGCCATTAAAAAATAAACATAGTTAATGACATTTTCATCATCTTTTTAAAGTTAGAAATTTTAGAATGCCAATTGTTAGGTAACCCAGAATTTGGGGACAATTTATAGTCAACTATTAGTTGCAGTCTGTGTGGTCACACACACACAAAAAAAAACCCTGCTAATCCCAAAATAAGTTTTTAATTACCCTCTACATGCTAATTTTCCCAAAAAAGAAAAAAAAAATCAATAATTGTCTTTAACTTAAACAGCTTATTGAGTAATTGCTGCTCTTCTTGAAAATTCTTCTTTATGTATCATCAGTTCATCAGATGTGAATTTTTATTTTCAAAAGTGTATTCTCCAGTCCACTCAAATAGACTACCAGGTGACAGCATGCATGAGAAATAACACAATAGGCTACATCCTCAATTTACAGAGCTAAAATCTCTCCAATCACTTGAAGAATTTAAACTCAAAATTGAATCTAAAAAAGAAGTAATAAGAACATGTACCTAAGGTCTAAATGACCACATGGAGTTTTCCAATTACAATGTAACATAACTCCTTAAAATATAACTATGGATAGTTAACTACTTGCTTAAAAGATTACCTGATAATTTTAAGGTGCATAAAATTAAAAAAAAAGTTCTTCCCACTTATGCTGACCTTTATAAATAATATCACTGAATATACATTGGTGTCTGTATTATTTTAATGTTGCCTTTTTCACACCTGCACTGTCAGCAAAATATATGTGTATTTACATTTCACCCAGTTCTATTGTGACTTTGTACTTGGTCAAAATGAGTTAATAGACAAAACAATTCCACATAAATCCATTGTATCACTTGTTTTATATATATATATATATATATATATATATATATATATATATATATATAGAGAGAGAGAGAGAGAGAGAGAGAGAGAGAGAGAAAGACAGTTTTGAGAATAAACTTATTTAAATCCTACATACATTATGAATACATCTGTTCATATTCCATCAAGTCTTTTATGTTTTAAGTTGGAGTATTTGTCACCTAGGTACATTTCCTGATAAGCCACAATTTATTCCACTTAATGGGTCTTGTTTTTATTTAAAGAAAAGTCACCCTAATAAATTTTAATTAAAAAAATTATATTTGATTGAAGGTAAAAAAGTCAAAATTATATACAAATTTATATATGTGTGTGCATATATATATATACATATACATATAAAATATTGAGAGTCAAATATTTATTTACCATAGTGTCTGTTCTCTTACCTCAGCATTGATGTCTTGTTATATATTGTTTCTGGAAGCTTCCTATTCCATTGAGTGATTAAATTGCAGCTTACTTTGCATTGTAATATATTTAAATCCTAAGGGTACAGCTTCGTAGTGCTTATGTTTGGAAAACATTTCCTGGACTCACTTTATATCCATTATGTATAGATTACAATCGATTTCCAATAAAGTAAGATAAGCCAACCATTAAACTCATGTATGACAAATATAAAACTGTGCTTATTCTAACTGCAAACCATCACCATTCGTCAAATGTGGGTGATGGGCCAGGGCAAATTCTGTGTGGTGAACGCTAATTACAGTAATTCCACACTCAAGAGTTTTGAAAATAAGCTTATTTAAACCCTACATACATTACAAATATATCTGTTTATATTCTATCAAGTCTTTTATATTTTGTGTTGACATATTTGTCACCTAGATGCATTTTCTGATAAGCCATAATTTACTCCACTTAATGAGTTTTACTTATTTTTTATTAAAATATCAAAATTATATACAAATTTGTGATAAAAATGTGGACATAAATCTAAATATGTATAAAGCCTTCTCATCCAAATTTAATTTTGGCTCTGTAATTTTAACTTGTGAGAAAGTTATTTAAATCAGCAGATTCTTCATTTTATAGGTTCACAGGCAGGGGGTTAAAAGATTAAGCAGCTCTCTCAAAATCACAAAACTATAATAGTGAATGACAGGGCCAGGTTTCACATAAAGATCTGCTGATTTCTGTTTTGTTTTTTTGTTTTTTTTTTCTTTTTTATCTTCTCCATGGACCTGCTTCTTAAAAGTGAAAATGTGACCTGAAATTTATTCACATCAGCATGAAATTACCTTCAAGTGAGGTAAAGATGACCAAAAAATTGCTATCACTATCCTTTGGGTATATTTAACGAATTGTTCCTCTGGCATCCTGGCTTATTGCTGGATTTTTCTCTTATAAATGCACTGAGCTATCCGTCTTGGCTGTAGGAGATTTTATTACAAAACAATCAGTAAAGACATCTTGATGTACCATCTGGAATTAAAGAGGACTGAAGGGAAGAAACGAGGAAAGGTTAAAAAATAACCAAATCGATGCAGTGTAGAAAAAAAAAAATTGCTTGAGGTGGGATTTAATTGAATAAAGACATACATGTTGTAGATAATGTCAATGAGAGTTATTGCTTTTTGCACAATGTTTGTGATAGTTGAGAAGTCACATATATAGAGTAAATATAAGTTCAAGTGAGACAAATTCCACAAAAGGTGGCTTTTAGTCATTCTGGGTTAATCAATTTATTTTTAGACTAGTTTCCCAAGTGCTACAGAACAATTAGGATTTGGGCCTGCCTGAACAATAAAGTCTAATCTTTCACAGAACTGAGAGCAATCAAACTAAATAACTGTAATCATTTCACAGAATTTTGTCATATTAGCCTATTAATTGCTAAATGCAAAACTTTTAGCAACTTATTATTTCATGTAAAATTGTGTATTATTATATCAAAAGCCCTCATTACTACATTATAAATATATCAAAATGTGATAACAGCACCTGTTTTTCTTTTAATACTCAAAGGAGTACCCAGGAACTCTTATGCGTGATCCAGTTTTGCTGCTTACTCGTTTTTAACTTTACAATGACTTGAAAAATTTGGTATTATCTCCATCTTGAAGTGAAATAAAAGAAATTCAAGGGTCTTTGTAATCATTCCAAAGTCACATAAATATATGACTTACTAATTATTCCAAGGTCAGATAAATATATGTCAATAGTGTGATTTGAATCCAAGTTTATCTGGCTTCGAGGCCTACCTATGATTTTTACTTCGCACTCTTACTTTAGTTACATAATAATTGCTGCAATATATGCAAATGGTATGCAAATCATAAGTTAAATCATTACCAATAGTTTATTGGATAAGCAATGCGTGGGCAGTACTCTGATATACATGTGCTCTCTACTGGAGAATATAGAGAATATGCAATATTATTCTCACTTTTGAAGTCCTCGCAATCTAGATTGGAAACAACTGGTGGTTAAAAAAATAATTGAATGTAAAGAAGCGTGTAAATGTTCCATATTGGCTGGCATTAAATGCCATAAATGTGTGGGGATACCAGGAAAATCCTTAATGCAGAAGGTCTTAGAGATGGCTGTTAATTATATAGTCATAAAGGAAGAAATAGTGCTCTCAAAGAAACCTGGTAGAGAGGATTATTACTATGTATAAATGGGGAAGGTAGCTGAGAAGTTGTAGAGGTGAGAGTGCTGAGGATTTAAATGTTCACAGTAATCCAAACTTTATTTGGCTGTGATATGTATTCATTAACATAGTTTTTTTTTAAGAGTTGTGATTAAAGATTTTGTAAACAGTGTTCAAAGATTGGACAAAGAGAGGCTAATTAGAAAACACAAAGTAATATGGACTTAATGTAAAACGATAAATAGAAATGTGTGTATGTTGTGTACTAAATATATATTTTATCTCCTAATTTTGTCCTTCATAATGGTTGTGATGGACCATTAAGAAGGGTGTATTGAAAAACCCATTATAAAGTGAAAATCTAGGGGACCACGTGTATATTTCAGGGAGGATAAGCAATGAAATACATATTTACAAGGAAGAGGGTTCAGTTAAAGTCATCCAAGGTTTTGAATCTGTCTGAAGTAGCACTTAGTATAAAATTTTATTCTCTGTTTCTATCAATCTGACTAGATACCTCACATAAGAATGAATAAATTGTAGACATGTGCTATACAATATTGGGCCCATACTTAATAACATTGTATTGTGCACTTAAAAATTTGTTAAAAGGGTAAATCTCAAGCTAAATGCTCTTACCACAATTAAAACTAAAATGGAAAATAAAAAGACTCTCCTGGTATGTTACAAATGACAAATTATTAAATTCTTTATGAATTTTAGATAACAATGGAGTTAGTTTAAAGATACTGTGTATGAATGATGAAAGGCAGCCTTTATTTTTATAGGAACCAATTTATAAGCAATAATTCTATAATAAAATATTTATCATTGACTAGATTGCCTTTATTATACTTTATGGAAAAGATCGGAGAAGAAACCTATTTTGTATTTGATGTACTCAATTGTATTTTATATATTTAAAATTATTTTTATACAATATATTCCCATAGTTATTTTTTAGAAATAGCATGTACTATTTATTACTTATTATTGTCACCCCTCCCTCCATATCTGAGGGTTATTGGTTCAAGTGCCCCCCATGAATACCAAAAGCTGCAGAAGCTCATATCTTTTATATAAAATGGCATATTATTTGCATATAACCTACACATATCCTTCTGTTCACTCTAAATCATCTCTGGATTATTTATAATAACTAATACAACGTATGCTATTTAAGTAATGCATTTATGTAATAACTAATACAATCTAAATGCTACTGTTTAGGTAATGATGACAAGAAAAGAAAAGTCTGTATATGTTGAGTACAGATACAACTATCATAGGCCTACCTGCATAGTACATGTCAGTCATAATGCTACATTTCTTTCCAAATATTTTTTATTTGCAGTTGGTTGAATCTGCAGGTGTAGAACCTGCAGGTACGGAAAGCCAACTGTACGTTAGACACCGTATTAGAATTTGGGGATGAGATACATAAGTCATTCCCTGCTGTCATGAAGCACACAGTGCATTGTTGGGGCAATACATATAGTTATACATTTACAGAGTAATAGAATGGGTGCCAAAATAGGTATGGGCATAGAGTTATGAGACTTCATAAAACAGACTGTTCACGTGAGTGAAAGTGGAAAGATGGTGTATGGATCTTCTTAAAAATACTGTCTACAAATAAAGTGTACAAAATAGTTTTATACATATACACATGTATATACTTACAATTTATAAGATAAATATTCAAACATCTGCAGTATTGAAAACATGCAGGGAATAAAACTGGTGATAAAGACAAAAGAAAAAATTAAATCCTATGATAAACCAGAACTATCAATTTAGCCAATCATTTTACATCATTTACTATGAAAGATATCAAGCAGCAAATTGTGAAACTTATTTCACAATTTCCTAATTTCACCATTTTTGTGTTGGCCAGTCCTTTTCTCATGCTTTTAAAATACCAGCACAAATACAGTCGCTGAGATTATGTTTTTAATTGATCTCTACTCCTTGTTATTCTCACTGTTCTCCCATGGAAGGATAAGCTGTTAAACAGAGGCAGAGCAATTGTAGTATTTTATGGAACCCAGTGAAAAGAGCTCATAGGTTTTGACCTTATTACTTAATTATAGGAGAATTATATTTGAACCCATTGATTCTCTAGGCTTAAAATTTTATTCATTTTTTTCTAGCTAGAATAGATAAAGGGTTAATTTTTAAGAGTCACAGCTTAGCATCTAAGGGGATGACCCTCATAAATTTTTTACTCCATACAGTAAATACTATAATATTTCATTTGGTTAATATAGATAATACTCATTGTGCTCTCATATATTATTTTATTAGAGACACTCATGAATCAGATAAGCTACTGATTTCTATGTCCATATGTGTATATACATGTTTGCCCATATGTGTATACGCATGTATATATGTGGTGTTGTGTTGAGTGTGTATAATAGTATTTGAGGGAAAATCTTATATTTAAGTGATATTTCATAGAAAAAATGTTAAAACATTTTTACATGCAAAGATCATTTGCCTAGAGATGCAATTGACTATCCTCTTGATTGCAATTTTAGCCACCATTTCATTTACTTTTCAGTTATTCAACGGCTAATAATCACACATGTGAATTATTTTATTTTGCCTTCTTTCTAAGTATGTTTGCCATTTATTCTTTTTGCTGCTTATTAGCCCCTACACCAAAAAGTGGTAAGAAACAGGTGAAAATTAAGTTTCACAATTTTCTGCTTGATATCTTTCATAGTAAATGATGTAAAATGATTGGCTAAATTGATAGTTCTGGTTTATCATAGGATTTAATTTTTTCTTTATGGCTTTTTTGCATTGTGACTGGAGCTACACTGGTAGAAGAATACTCATATGCACTTCACTTCACTTTTACACAAGAGAGCCATCTCATCATGACATACCTCTGTTTTAGACTTAATTCACTTCACAGCATATATGATATTTTCCAAAGAGCCATATGCCATAAATCCATAGATCTCAAGGTTTTCTTTTGTTTCCTATAAAAAATTGTAAGCAACAGATTGGTGGCTCCCAGAGACGAAATCGATGAAGGTTGTCAATTTCAGTTATAAATAAATTCTGGGGATGTCTTACATAGCATGATAACTGTAGTTAACAGTACTGTATTGAATATTTGAAAGTTGTTGAAAGAGTAGATCTTCAAACTTCCCATCACAAGAAAAACAATTGTAACTATATGAGGTAATAGATGTTAACTAGACAATATGGTGATCATTTCACAATATATACATGTATCAAATCATTATGTTGTATACCTGAAATTAATATGTTATTATATTTCAATTTGTCAATTACATCTCAATTTAAAAAAAAAAAGAAATTTTAGGTAATCAGTTGTATCCTATCGAAGAATCCCATATAAAATTTCCTTTGCTTGCAAGATCTGTCATTAATATGTTTATAAGGAGGTTGCACTGGAACAGCTGCCTTTATTCTTTCATAGATGTTCCCTACTGTGCCTAATCCTTTCTTTCCAGAACTTGTACTTCCTTTACAGGCTATATCTCTATGTGTTCTTCTCTAAAGAGTTTGAAAAATCTAGCTTTATATCTATAGTTATATATAACTTTATATCTACGACCCTCTACCAAGGTACTGTACAAATCCTGCTGCCTACCTGATTATAACCTTGACATAAGCAGGAAAGATAGAGGAGGGATCCCCAGGTGGAGTGCCTAAAAGTACATACATATATACATACATAATATAAATAAGTGTGTGTGTGTGTGTGTGTGTGTGTGTGAGAGAGAGAGAGAGAGAGAGAGACAGAGAGAGAGAGAGAGAGAGAGAGAGAGAGAGAGAGAGAGAGAGAGAGAGAGAGGAGAGAGAGATGGATAAAGCAGCTTCAGAGCTGCATTCGAAGTTGACTATATCTGCTGACCAAATGGGCAAAGTAAATCATTTCCAATGTACTAATGGAAGTACAAAGTGATTTCAGAACACATTGGACAGAAATAATACTCTGATGAAACACAAACATCTTTGTGAAAGATGAATGGAATTATAAATGTCAGACCAGAAAAGATATCTTAAGGAAAAAAACACAATAAGCAAAGTTAAGGTGACAATTTTCAGGATGTGCATTAATTTTCAAAATTTTTATTTACTCTTAATCATGGGCTAGAGAATACATAAAATATAATTTATAAAATATTGAAGTTGCTAAAGCTCCCTCTTTTCTTTTGTCATTTCTCTTAGTGGTCACAGTAATGGAAACAGAAAGATATATTAAGTCAAACAAATATTTTTAAAAAATCACTTAATGAATATTGTGCTTTTCTTTTTGTAACTATAATTTAAAAAATAAATTACTGCTAAAGAGGAAAAAATATGTGCCAAACAATAAATGGTCGTAAAGAAAACAAATTTTGTCAGGGGTAGAGGGCGGCTTATAAAAAAGCATAATGGGTAAATGTATCTCAAAATGTTTTATAGGTTTGCAGTGCTATCGGGCACATTGTATTTAAGGTTTAAACTGAGAGAAGAAATTTATATTCATTCAGGGTACATGTACTAATGATAATATATAGCATCATTTAAATTATTAGCACTTAGATCAAATTTGAATGAGACACTAAATATGCAGGAGATATTTTTGACTCTACATCATGAATACCATTGCTTAGAGCTCTTCATTGAACTAACACATTTTAGGGCTTGTAAAATACTCTGAAACATATGTTTGAACTGCACAAAATGCTTAAGTCTTCAAATATAAAACACGTTTGTTTGTTTGTTTGCTTACTTGTTTTTGCTGCCTCGTCTGTTGTTCCAAATACCAATTGAGCTTAGGAAAAATTTTAACATGATTGCTGAATTTTCAAATCACAACCCACTGTTTAGTAAACTCGTTTTCATTCTTAAAGCACTAGCTTCTGAAATAGTTGGTATTTATTGAAAACACCAAAACTAGACAAAAATAGTCCTACTCTAGAATTAGACAAGTGTGAGTTTGTGATGCACTGTATACATGGGCTTGATCACACACCCACACGTTCTTCTGCAGTGACTCTTCCTGCTTTCATCAGCAAGACTCTGTGATGTGGGAATTTGGCTGAAACCCATTTCCTGTTTCTTGCCAGCATGTCTTAGAGATAGCACTGTTGGAAGTGTGATGTAAAAGAACAGACAGCTGTACCCAGTCTTGAAGATTCATCTGGTGTATTAGTTTAGAAAACCAGCTTAACATCAATTTGACCTTTAAAGAGCATATTTAAAAATAAATGTCTTGTGCAGTTATCTATTTAAAAGAATGTGATTTTTCCCACTAGAAAAAAAGAAACTTGTGCTTCAGAATTAGCCCTGTATAGAGTCCAAGTCCTAAGGGAGACCTAGTTGTTTCAGAAGTTAGGTTATCTGCACCACTGGGCTTCAACTAATTAATTTTATTTTCTAATAGAATACCTCAAGGAGGTCATATTATTAAACTTTGATTGAATGAAGTAGTGAGGCAGGAAAGCTTTGACAAGCAATAAAAATTACCTACTATTCATAGAATTCAATAAAGCAAATACTACTTATTCATTATTGATAATGGGAGGTAGATGTGCTGTGCTGGAAGTTAGAGGTAGGGTAAAAAAAAAATGTATGTGCCAACTGCTACTATCTAGATTTGAACAAGTTCACTGACTTCCTTGAACTGCAATCATCCATAAATTACAGGTAATAAGAATACTTAATTCATAATGTATTTTTTGAATTAAAATAAATAATAAATATGACAACATTATACATTTTGAGAACTACAAAAATATAATACACTATCATCATATATGTTTTAAATAAAACAGAAAAAATACTTTCTGTAATATCTGTGATTTTGGACATTCTAATAAAATAAAATTTATTGTATATTATCCATCCAGAAATTAATCAAACTACCAGAGGATCAGTCTAGAGGGCTATATCCCAATGAAGGAGAAATCTCATAATGAAATGCAATTTTACGAAGAGGCTTTAGTAACACTTCATAGGATTCTCTATGAAGTTTCCCCTTTCTGTAATTATTTACTTTGTTCATAGATTCTCTTGCTTTTTAAAGAGATTTATCCACTTATACCCACCTGCTTGAATGCAGAAAAATTGCCTTATACTCCCATTGAGCTGTAAAACCTCTGAATCCTGGAGTTTTTAAAATATTCCTAACCCAAAATGAGGGTTAGAGCACATAAAGAGTACTATCACGGTGGGGATCTGCTGACCAACTGGGAACATTCTCTCACAGTACAATCACAGAACTGACCTCACCATTAGCCATTCTCGTCCTTATCTGTGATGTACCTTATCCAAATTAAGGGATGTGCCATGTCTCATATATTGTCTCTCCTCCATTGGTTATCTCATTTTGTCTCCTGACATTGGCCAAACCACAGCCAAAAGCAAATCTCATCATACATACTTTGCATTTGTGATGCTAGCTAACTGATTCACTGTTTATGAACCATAGCTGCAAATTACAGAAATTGAATTAATAATTCCTTCCCTTCATTGTCCTCATACTAAAAGTATTTGTAGTAATATTATGAAATTAATTGAGATCACAATCAAATTTAGTGTGCTACTTTCCCAAATACAGAAAGTGGAAATCCATCTTCACTGAAATGACTAACAAGGAAAAAATGGGACTTCCTTTCACATAGCAGTGGGCTCCAAAGCATAATCAAAAGAGTAACATACAGAAAGAAATAGAAAAGTCTGGCCTTAAGCACTACCACACCTCATTATCACTTTTAAACATTTTCTCTCTCTCTCTCTCTCTCTCTCTCTCTCTCTCTCTCTCTCTCTCTCTCTGTTTAAAGGAGACGGATGACATGACAGGATTTGTTATTGAGGTAACATTGGTTAATAAGATTATATAAGTTTCAGGTCTACATTATAATTCAATATCTGTATACACTACAGCATGCTCCTCACCAAAACTTTAGTTTCCATTCATCATTTTGTATTTGACCCTCTTTATTCATTTCACCCTTCCCCTTTGGTAATCACCTCTTTGTTTTCTGTATCTTTGATTTTCCTTTTGTTTTGTTTTATTGGTTAATTTGTTATTTTGTTTTTTTTTAAGAGGTAACATGCACATAAATGATGCTTAAGTTATATTTTACCCATAGTAGATATTGAAACTGTAGATTAGAATCAGAAATGGGTCTTCAATATAAATAAACCTGGCTTCCCCCACCCCCGCTCCCTGCATTCTGAGTCAGTGTTTCTAGCGATAAAGCCAATGCATATCTATCTTTAAAATGTTCTACTGGTGATTCTAAAGAGAATCCTTAGTTAAGTATCAGTATGTCGAATATGGCCTCAGTTTTCCAGAAAACATGGCCTGAAAGACAAGATTTTTTTTTTTATAGTTTTATTTTATTTTATTTTAGGGTTAGGGTTAGGGTTAGGGTTAGGGTTAGATTTTTATTAACCTCCTGACTATTGCATAGCAGTCCTTACTAGGGAGTGTCATTATGCTGAGCCAGGAAAGAAGAGTGAGGGATGTGGGATTAGAGGATTTTCAGCATCCTCAGGTCATAGTACTTTGTGAAATATAGACTTTGTATAATCTACGAAGCCAGTAAAATCCCAAGATAGGGCAAAGAAAGCTGATTCTTCTGAAATTCTGTTTTCCTAATAAAATTAATGATCTTATTAAAATTAATAAAGGCACATGATCAAAACATGGGAAGTATTATTTTTCCTACCTGTCAACCCCTACTCTCAATTTCTATAGGTTATGAAAAAGTGAACAATTTCTAGAGTAAATTAACAGAATGATAAAAGAAAAGCATACAATTCAGTGCATATGCTCCCTTTTGTTTGAAAGGGAAAGATTGTTCTTTACCTTTATTTTTCTTCACAAAGTAATGAATTTGTGGTGATCTCATAAAATTGCCACAATATAGACAACATTTAATATCCCTATATGGTATAATTGTGGAATAATATATCACAAATAATATTCTCACATTGGTCTGCTTTGATGTGAAGTCCCTGTTTAAGAACCTCTTCATAAAACTAAGATTTAATATTCTATCCACTATGCACTGCGGGAGATGTCACGCTGTTTCTAAAATTTTGCTATTACAGAAAAAAAACTATAATAATTTATCTTTACACTTGTGTTAATGTATCTTAAAATATATTCCTGGAAGAGAGATTTCTGCATCAAAGAGTATTTCTACCATTAATATTTACTTTTAAAATATTATCTACCCTTCGTCTAAAAAAAATTAGCAGTTAATATTTCCATCAATAGTGTAATAGTGCTTTTTTTGCATACTCTTATCAACAGTAGTTTTTATCATCTCTAAGTTTTCCACAAGGATATAGATTATTCTCTATTTAATTATCATCACCATTGACAGTCCTATATTAAGCAGCAGAGTGTTATCCCAATACTTCCATATAATCACTCATTCACCTATTTGTTTACACAATAGGGAATTCCAATGAGAAACACACAGCCATTAAATAGACATTAATTCCATTAAATTTGTTTCCTCTTCTATGAGTCATGTGTGTGTTAAAATAACACATATTACCTACTATAATTGAAATTAAGTTCATTTTTGAAACTCACAAAATCTTCAGCTTGGTTGGGAAGATTCTTAATTCATTGAGGATTTCAAATTTACAATTTAATTAGACTTAGGATATACTTCTGAGAGACTGAATTTTGGAGTGTAAAAAAGGGAAATATGAAGATGTAATTTCTCTATTACATGAATAGCCTCATGTATAGATTTTTAAATAGCTTCCTGTGTAATCTGCGGCTCTGTCTACATATAAAATAGGAGATTAAAAAATTGAAATTAATGGAGAATATAAGAACTTCAAAGTTTGAAATAGATTATTTTAATTCTCCACTTACCAATATCTGCTTTTGTTTATTACAAACCTCACTATGGTTATTGAATGACAAATGAATGATACCCAATATAGTGTGAGGAGTAACTCTGATGAAGAGGTGGTAGTTTTTAACCTGAAGCAAAATTAACTATCCTATTGTTGGCCTTGTTTAAAACTAAGGATGTGGTGTGCAGAGAAATATTTGAATGTCAATTATAATTTAAAAACAAAAATTCACAGGGATACCCTGTTTCCCCGAAAATAATACCCACCCCGAAAATAGGCTCCAGTTAAGATTGTCAGAAAGACAGATGCATTTAGTACGTTGTGACGATGTTCCAGAAGAAGATGACTTGAATAAATGTAGGTTGTTGTACATGGAAAAATAAGACATCCTCTGAAAATACGCCGTAATGCGTCTCTTGGAACAAAAACTAGTATAAGACCCAGTCTTATTTTGGGGGAAATACGGTATATAGTACAGCATGGGGAATATAGTCAATATGTTCTAATAACTATGTACAGTGTCAGATGGGTGATAGACTTGTGGAGTTTTTATCTTGTGAGGTATATAAATGTCTAATCACTATGCTGCTTTGTACACCTGAAAAAAAATAAAATCCCTAAGGATGTAGTAGCAATAACCATCTTTTCTGATAATAGATAAAACAATGATAAAATGGTTGTCTTATATTATTGAAAGTGTATTTGTTTTAATTGCTGCACTTCAAGTTGATAACCTAAAAATCTGATCCGTTCTGTATTCTCAGCAAATATAGAAGTTAGCGATTTTCTTATGTAATAATTTCAGATCAAATTAGTGTTCAGTTTAGGAGGCACTCAGTTACTGGTACTGAGATACATTGTTCAAAGCTATTTTTAAACGGTAGCAAAACATTTGAGATTTATCTAACTTATTTTTCCAAGTATAGAAATATTTTTGGGGAAAAAAAATTGACTTCCCAAGCAGATCAATATTGATGAAAATGCACAACTTATTTGATCTTCAATTATTTATGACATATGGATGCCTGAGTAGTAGCTAGATAAATGAATGAGGTCTGAAATGATTAATGCCAAACTTTAGAAAAACTTCCAACTCAGAAATGGAAATAAGGTAGGAGAGACAAAACTTTTATTACTATTTTTTTTTTTAATTCTTGGCTGCTACATTTGATTTTTGTTTGTTTTTCACAATTAGCATGAATTTCCTCCCCTCCCCACCCCTTCTGAAATTTAAAATTGTAAGTAAAAATAAACAAATACGAGCACACACACACACACACACACACACACACACACGAAAAAAAATTATTACATTTTTTATTTAATCCTCAGGCACACATAGTAGTAGTTGCAGGGACCCAATTATTACTGATTATATCTTAAGTCTCTGGGGTAACCTTCCTATCTAAGTTAATGAGATGTTAATTCTGTAGAAAATGCTATTTACTAGAAAATTTTGCGATAATGGAAATATTCTATTAACCATTCTGTCATTAGTCACATGTGGCTAGTCAATACTTCAAATGTAGCTAGTGAGATTGAGAATCAAAAATTTAAAATTCCACTCAAACTTAAATTGATGCATGTGGGTAATCATTATCTTTACTTGACAACATAGCTCCAGTTGATAATCAAAAGTTCTTGTTCCAAGGAAAACTAAGCAATTAAAATGATGTCTCAATGCATCTTCTGTAAAACAGATTGATTATCATGGTAATTCCTTATGGAGACAAGGTTTCAATCTCTTGTGACATCAGCCTCTGGAATCAGAGGCTTGGAATGTGCTTCACTGACCACTCCCTTATCTAGTTAGTATTACAACTATGGGAACACCATATTACTGGTCCAGTTGCTAGATCTTACTAAGGAAATGATTCTTGTTACACTAGGAAAAAAAGAATAGGAGTGCAGTATACACAATAGAGTCATTTATATGCTTGTCATGGTACACAACAAACATAGTCTTCTTAAACTTAGTTCATAAGCAAACTTAGACTTCTTCCTTTCTTATCTCTTATCTTTAGGAATATAAAAAGTTATTCTGTTCCAATCTATAGTCTATGAATTCATAGTTAGAAACAAAATATTTGTAAGAATATAACTATTTGAGGAGTATATTGAGTCTATTGATTCTATTCTTATAAGATAAGGCATTCAGTATTAATTCACAATTTAAGAGCAAAGTGCTTCCTCCCTAGGAATTCAAATCAATTAAATAAAAATACATAATAGATCTAATTAGTTTAAGATAGGCCATGAAATAAGGAAAAAATATATGTATATAACAAATACATGTATATATTTAATAAATATATGTAATATATTATATATTATATATTATATATTATATATTATATATTATATATAATTTTTTCACATATATATGCATTATAAATTTCTACAGTCAATTAGACAAGTCTAAGAGAGATATCGGCAGATATTCTTTTTAGGGTTTTATCCATTTACAAATAAAACATATCTTAATTTCCCATCACAACTAAGCTGTAAAATTAAGATTTAGACTACGTTTTAAGTATTATAATATCAAAAACCAGAAGATTCAGATATAGATTCTAGTATTTAGTTGATATATATGTATATTTAGATATAGATATACAGAAATGGATGATACATAGACAGATTTCAATTTAAATTAACTTTTGAAACCCTAAAGCATTAAACAAAATTCATAATTTAAAAACTATACACAAAACATGTTTTTTCCTTTTCTTTTAATTCATAACAGCTAAAATTAAAATGAGGACACTGTGTTCCATTTCCAGTTTTATCGGCATAGCTACTTTTAGTTGACAAATTATTGCGGCTACAGGATCTTTCCCTTTCGGTTAGGTCTTACAGAATTATAATGAATGGGAACATTTTATTCATGCATTCTTTTCATGGTTTATGCTGGTATAGTTTACACTAAAATTCCATGGGAAAAATGTTCTGAAAAACTTTAATCAATTAAACAGAGGAATAGGAAATTAACCTAACAATATCCTGTATTGATTTTATGCATTTAAACAATTTACTTGAAAACCTATCCCTCTCTGAAGAATAATATCCTGTATACCAAGATTGTATCATCTAACATATAAATAACCCAAGCTAACACAAATATATACTTAATTTTCCATTCTGAATTGCCACTGCAGGGTGTTAAACTGTTATTACTGTAATGCTATAATGAAAGTGTTCCAAATAATGAATTAAACAGTTTAATGTTTTCCATAGTGTGTTAAAACAATTCAGTGTGGGACTTCATCTTTAGAAATACTGAAAATGTGCAACCATTTCACAACTCTGAACTAACCTACTTTAAACCTGCTGTTTGGAGTTAACACAATGTTTATACATGAGTTGAAGAGCTTAATGGCAGCAGCAGGATGATATTACCTTTAAGATAAAACATCAGAGAAAGAGGGTTTACTTTACTGATAAGTATTTCTATACTGCTATATTCCCAATTGTGCAAATAGCAAAGCTAAAAAATAAGCAACCGTGTCAAGTATATATTGAGTTGTTCAGATTTTTGCTATAAAATTAACATCTTCAGGCCACTAGGAATATCTAAACAAATAGGAGATAAGACAAGCACCAAAGAAAAAGGAAAGTGGAAAGCAAGATCAAGGGTACATTATGGAGACACACAGATGCAGCTGTGGGACACGGGGCATATCATTTTGTGTAAAATAAGTATGCAAAATCGCAGGGTAGATTTGGGAATGAGGAGAGAGAAGGAGCAAGAGACGTAGATAAGGACTACACAATGAATGATCTCATAATTTAAAGAAACTTTTTCATTTATTTATTATTTTTCAATCATGGAAGTATAAACCAAGGGATGGTATAACCACAAAGTGCTCACAAAACTCCAGGGATGGAAAATATAATGAGATCTTAAAGACAGAGGATGGCTATGGACAGGAAGAACGGTTAGACTTTTCAGGCCATTTGGGAGATATAATGAAAAACTAAAAAGATGGTTAAATGTGAGGAGGGAAGGAGATAAAAGCATGTTTAATAACTTCGAAGTTTCTAGCTAGGAGGGTGGACATTTGCATTTTGCTTTCGAAATGATTGAACAGTATAGGATCAATATGTGCCTAAGTAATATGTACAAAAAGAAATCACTTATGAAAGAAGAGTGAATAAGAAACGTCACTTAATAAAAAAATGCTATTTGGTTTGCCTCTATTATGGAACTAATAAAAGGGGGATAGTCTGCAATCTGCCCTGTACCAGTCTTTAGAAATAAAGCCTTTTCAAGTGCACATAATACAACATGAATAGGCCACATTAAAAAACAACCAATAAAATGTTTCCACTACCTAGTAGTTTTACTGCTTTTAATTATCTTTATCAGATAGACACACCAAATTACTTGCTTATTTTGCTAAATCTTTAGAGAGAAGTAGTTTCAGTATAACTTGAAAGTTTGTTTCACTTCATATTCACAAGGACTATTTTTGTTCTTAACTAAAATTTATGAATTGATATTATACCCATGTTTCTAGCATATATGTCAGGATATGCAATATTATCAATATTATTGGGATATTAAACTCTATAATTAAACTCTTTTGACTTCAGCTATTTAATTTGGTTATACTTGAACTGCTACTTCTAGACCTATATTATAGGTAATTTCACAAAAAGATATGACTGTTGTGGGCAAAGAAGCAAAAAGAAAAAAAATTAGGATCTAAAGGAAGTTTAATTGGTTTACAGAAGACAGTGGTCATGGTATTTATGAGGTTCTTAGGTTGTTTTATTAATAGTACCAGAATGCTTAGAGCTGTAAAGACCTAAAGAGTCCCAATCCTGTTAAGCTTTAATTTTTCTAATGATTATACTAAACTCTAGCTCTTTCATTTAAAGATGTTAATAAAAAACGTCAATTATAAGATAAAACAAAAACATAACACTTTTATATTATCTGAACTTTGATTTAACTGTAACTGAAGGTTATGGAATCGAGAAAAATATAGTCACCTGTCAGTCTTTGGTTCAATACTTAGTTATTTCTAGTTGTTTTGTTTTCTTTTGTTTTCTTTAGTTGGGTTCCTTGGAGGGGATAACTAGACTAACACAAAGATGGTACCTCACAATGACTCAGGTATATCATTTCAGAATCTCTATTTTTCTTATACATTTAAGCAAGAGACAGTAATCCAATAAGTATCACTGATAAGCAGGATGGATTGGAAATCCTCATTATGGAAAAATGGAGAATGTGAAGTACATTGGTTCTCATGAATTAGTGCTTTCTTTAGCTACAAAAAAATTACTTTATAGTGAATATATGATCATTTCAATCCAGATGGCTTTGTCATCACTTGTAATTTGTAGAGCATTTTAGAGAATTTCCCTTGGGTGCTGTGAGGTATTTCTACAGTATTCAGTAATGTGTGTCACAACATCACTTTTATGTGTGACTGTGAATTTTCCCCATTACAACTAGTTCCGATTAGTGGGGGAAAAAAGGAATTTGTAAAGATGATGGCAATAAAAACCATGGAGACATCTATTTTGTGTAACCCCAGTATGGAGATGGGTAGAACATAAATTCATCTCGTCAGAGGCAGAAATGTTTTTTTTTTGTTGTTCAATTTCAAAGCAATAGATTTTTTGATGAAAGTGGCAGGCATGTCTAAATATGTTCTAGGAAACTGTCAGGACTGATAGTTTGAATGAAAGAACTGTAAATAAAGTGATAATTGCTTTCAAAGAGTTGTAGACATTTATGTTCCTTAATTGTAGTTTGATGATTACATACTTTAAAATGTAGAGGATATAAATATTTTGTGTCCATTGAAAATCATGCTAAATAAAAACAACAACAACAACAAAAAGTAAAATGGTCAAAATAGCCTGGGATAGATTCAAAATTTGAAAAATAAAGCATTAAAAGAAAAAATCTTAAACCATGCATAAAGCTTATCTATGATCTGACTATATAAAATTTTATGAGAATGATGGACTTTAAAGACCAGGATGTAAATTGGCTATAGCTTTTATTTCATAAATATTCGTAATGCATGTGAACATCATAAATTAGAATATTGACTACATATGTTAGCATGATGCATTTAACAAAATGCTTTCTTTCTCCTATGTAATGCCAGAAATTGCTTGGGAAAAAAATTAAAATTCAAGTATGAGAGGTGAAAAAAAAAGTAACAATTAATGTAGTAAAAAATATTGGAAACAAGAGGTAGATAGAAACACTACAAAGGGATTTGTAAACATTGAATTTTACCCAAAGACTGCAGCGGCATGAGGAGAGCAGATGGCAAAGTGCTAACAGCATAGGAAGACATCCAAAACCACTGGAAAGTATAATTCAAGAAGCTATATGAGGTACCAAGGGACCATATAGATGGCACCAAGTGTGAGGCAATCATCTGCACAGCCATAAAATAACCTTCACCTTTCCTGGCAGAGAAGGAAACTGCAGTAAACAAGCTCAGGCTGGGAAAGGCACATGGCACAACGTTACAGATGAACTCATAAACGAGGTGGCAACTGTGCACTTAGTGTCCTCCATAAAACCTGTCAGTGTGCAAACGGGAAACAGGGGCACTGGCCAAGTACCAGTGCAAATCAATGCACACAGCACTTCTCCTACCCAGCCAGACATGAAAGAGAAAAAGATATTCTGAACATCATCCTTCTTACATAGAAATGTTAGGCTGCCACATGTTAGAGACTGCCCACAAAGAAAGGTAACCTGGGGGACAGAGGAATACGATGACAAGTAGAGAGAAAGAGAGACGGACAATTTCTTTTTTTCTGATGAGATAACCCAATCAGATTTTCTACTAGAATTTCACTGACTAAAAATGTATTTGGGCTATTAAGTGCAAATTAAAAGAATTTATAAAGATTTATAAAGGTATGTTGATTGTAATAGTGTAGGTAATCACATTTCTAGACACTGAATGCACTGAAGACACATCCAATAGTGATCCAGTATGTAGGAGAATGAAATACCTTACAGTATTATGAATTTCATTAATATGGGAAACCCCAACCCTAAAATAAATAATCAGACTTATCTGAAGATTTGAAAAGATTCAGACTTATCGCTTTAATTTTCAATTGATGAAACCACATACTCTGTGACATCTTCCCTGTGCCTCTATTCACCAGAATACTGCATTTTTGGCTTTTCTTTACTTTGTGTGGAGCGATGGGGGTTGGGATTGGGGGACATGGAGGGTATTAAAGTTTTGCAATTCCCTCCAGCCAAAGACCATCAGAGATACCAGTTGAAAAAATTGGACTTAATACTCTTGTTGCAGCAAAGACTGCATACTTGAATATCTCTCAGACATCTCATTCAGAAGGTGTTAGAAAGGACTTGTAAAATTTGGGCTCGTTAGGTGATTTTGGAGAAGATATAAAGAAGCTGTACTTCCCTCTAGAGGTCGAAATAATTCTGTGATTGGGTTTCTTAATAGGTCTTATTTAAAGTGAGGACTAGCCCTAGGCTAAAGCTGTAATTGAGAAAAAAGTATCAGTTTTATTAGCAGTGCGTTTGGTCATTTTTGTGGCTTAGACATGATCATATTTGGTCTGTGTTCCAAACATGATTACGAGTATGTAGTGTTCTTGCTTTTGCCTTAATCTATCATGGTCACAGATTGACCTTGTCTAATATTAATGTTCTGTGAAATTATTAGCCTCGAATGCCAGTATATTGCAATAAGGTCAAGTCGACATTGCCATGCCAGCACCTGCATATCATGGATTGCTTTTCTCTTTCTTATTGTTTTACAGTAGATCCAGCTAAATGCAACTGAGTTGCTCCGTTTTCTAAATGTTGACCCATATAATATAATGATGCCCTACTCTCTGTTGTTGACATAGTTCAATATATTGCATTCTCAGCTTGCTTACAATGCCAATGAACATTTTGCATATTCGGTAAGTGTAATGAGTATTTTAAAATAAAAATGGGAGGAAATTATTTTTCTTCCCATAAACATAATCTCTTTCCAGTATTTCTTACTTTCTTATATTTCTGAATGAAAAGATATCTTCCACTTCTTGTCACTTCACTTGTATTTCCAAATTGTTACAAAATTTTGCAGATTCTAACCAAGAACCTCTTGAATGTATCCAAAACTCTCCACTTCTTGTCTACTTCATAACTTTGACCTGCTTCCAGTATTTCCCTATCCCCATCCATTTCATTTCACATAGCTACCTTCCATCTTACAGGACTCCTTTGGTCACTAAACCCAACTCTCTTCCATTTGAAAGTTACCCTTCACGTATTGCTGAAGAAAGATTGTCCTTTGGCATCTCTCCTACGTTAGCTCTGAGTGGTTCCCATTCTTTAATCTTTTAACTGTTTTTTTTTAAACATTAGAGTCCCACAGCTTCTATTCTCAACCTGTGCATGTTTCAGGTTGCTCCCCACACTCAACCTGTTCACTGTACTCTGTTGTGCCCTTGCCTCCTGGGGCTTACCTGACTGCTAGAGTCTGCACCAGCCAGGCTCCCTAGTAGTGGCCCTTTCCTCACTACAAGGCCAGTCAGACACTTCTATGTCCATAGTCCTAGTACTACCTGTCCATCGAAACCCTCAGCCTTTCAGAACCAGCAGTGGTTAGAGCTTCCCACTGGTGTGATTCTCCTGCTGCCTCAGCATCACCTATTGATTCTACAACCCTGCCCATACTTGTGACATAAAACTCTTCAAAATCCCAATTTGTGGGATTGGGACAATATGAGAATGTCAGGATTCTGAGTGACACATAAATATTGGTTCTTTTCCCTCTGTATACTTCGTAGATTGCATACCAGTAACTACACCGTTAGCATTCTTTATCTCTTATTAAATTTATTGGGGTGACATCAGTTAGTAAAATAACATTCTTAATTTTCATCTGTGTCTTTACTGAAATTTCAACCAATATTTCTAACGATTTCCTCTATATCTTCACCTATATACTCCATGGACCCTTCAAATGCACTGTTTAAAAAACATATATTTTTCTAGTTCACTTCTCCCACCTCTGCTATCTCTGTAAATAACAGCACAATGTACTGAGCTGCAAACTTGGAGTCCCTCTAAGTCATCTTTTTCCCTCCAGTTGCAACCAAATTCTATCACCATCCCTAAAAACACGTTAACTTGTTAAATTGCTTTTACTAAGTATCATTACTGAAGGACATTTTGTATATATATGAAAAATGATAAACACCACTGTGCCCTAAGTCTTAAGAAAATTGACTGTTGACTCTCTCTACCCAATCCCATTCTATTTCCCCTCAGAAGTAACTGCTGTCCTGATATTTGTTTATCTATTAGAGACATCTAATATGTTTTTTCAATGTGTCACATTTTATATTTGCAGCTGTTTCTTTTTTAAAATTACCTTAGTCTTCTTTATAGCCCTTTGATTTATTTCTCACATTATCAGTTCATCTTTAAAAAAAAAACTGAATACATTTATTTATATTCCTTATGTGTTAACTCCAATATTTGAAGTCTTTGCAGGTTCTGCTCTGTATTTCATGTGAGATATTTTTTTATTTGTTGTTTTCTGATAATTTGCTATAAACCTGTAGTTCCTGAAGTTACCAGTGAAAATGCTTTGAGTTTTGCTTTAAACTTAGCTTCTTCTGAAAAGTATGCACAGTTACCTCTCTCAAATAGTAAGGAATCATTTAAAGTACACATTTTGCTTGACTTTTGTCATGCAGTGAAGAGGTATGATTCCAGACTGCAAACCTGGGGGATTTGCAGGATGGAGGATCTATCCTAATGACCTAATTACCTCCCAAAGATTTCTTCTCCAAATTCTTCACATTATGGATTAGC